>NC_069502.1:697872155-698178655 GCF_027579735.1 Bombina bombina | reverse complement strand
TGTTGGCATATATCGAGTTTATCATAAAATTACAACTTCAGAAAAGCGAATCATTAGCAATCAGTATGTAGTGCAAGATATAGTGTTAATAGCCCTTTCTGGACATAAGTCACTATAAACCTAACACTTGCTAAAATGAATGGAAAGCATGTGTACGTTCTTGAGTAGTATATACACATAGGTAAGTACATAGTCTACCCTTATACCAAAATTTCTTAATAAATCAAGGTTATAAACACGGGTGACTAACCCAGTGAATATCAATATCAAAAATTAAATATTAATAATAGTATGGTTACATAATTTCCGCACTAATAAGCTTCAAGCCAACTCCAATGATATCGCTGTGTCAAGTCATCAGATTTTACTCACTATTATTCATATCACATAGATAGCGCTAACAGGCCTAATTTAAAACATAGAAGTCCTGAATCATTAATGGAATCCTTGTCAGTTTTACCCAATATAAAATAATTCCTTGGACTTTATGAAAGACATATCTATGGGCTATTTAAATACATAAGCATCAGTCTTAAGCACATATGAGATCTGATGTGACCAAATGTTTTAATACAGGTCACTATAGGTGTTCCTTAAAAATTGAGGAATTCTTAATAGACACATAGACGATTGTAATGAGAGAATAGATTATATACCTAGATATATACCCAGTAATTGTTGTACTCATTCATACCATTGGGTATGACAGTGTTAAGATGGAAAACCCATTTTGTTTCCATCTTTAACAGTCTTTGTTCCATATTTCCCCCCCTTATTCCTGGTTTCAGCTTCTCTAGTCCCCAACATTTCAAAGCATTGGTTTTCCCACTATGGCATTGTAGGAAGTGCTTAGCTACACTTGTTATTTGTTTTTTATCCTCAACATCTTTGTGGGCTGTCCTTATGTTACTCAAATGCTCGGTAATACGTTTACCCAAGTTACGGGTAGTCATGCCAACGTAATACAAATTGCAACTGCAGGATAGGCAGTAAATTACGTTTGAGCTTTGACAATTAATATGTTCTTTAATGGTCCACGTATTATTAAATCTGTCCACTATGTTCTGTTTTTTAACCATATCTTGGCACACTTTGCAGTGTCCACATCCTATAGATCCCTTGTATGTAGGAGTTTTCTTAGCGTTTCTATCATAGTGACTAGTTATTAATCTGTCACTAATGTTACTCGCTCTCCTATATGTTACCAACGGTCTATCGGGTAGCAATGGTTTTAATAGTGGGTCCTGGGTAAGGACATGCCAATGTTTACATAAAAGGCTGGTGATATTATCACTTTGTGGCGAGAATGTAGTAATAAACCTAAGAGGGGTATTAG
The DNA here is from genome assembly GCF_027579735.1 of Bombina bombina. NCBI lineage: Eukaryota > Metazoa > Chordata > Amphibia > Anura > Bombinatoridae > Bombina > Bombina bombina. Next base: position 698,177,319 of record NC_069502.1, on the reverse strand, counting down.
ATTCTTTAGATTTGGGAGTTAGAAGTTCCCTTCTATCTTTCAGTAATGCTCGATTGTAAGCCTTTGCTAATAACTTTCTAGAGTATCCACGCTCTAGCAATCTTTGCCTCAGATCCCTTGCGGCCATCTTAAAATTCTCCATAGTGCTACAGTTCTGTCTCAAACATATGTATTCCCCCATTGGAAGACCTCTAATAGTTGCTGGGTGATGATAACTATTAGCATATAGAATATTATTAGTAGAGGTCGGTTTCCTGTATGCCGATGTTTCGATTGAATTATCACTTTTATGTATATATAGGTCCAAAAATTCTACTTTCGATTTTTCTATAGTAGATGTGAGGTACAGCCCAAAGGGGTTATCGTTTAGAACTGTAATGAATTCTGTCAAAAGGTCTGGTGGTCCATTCCATACGAAAAAGATATCATCTATATATCTGGACCAGTGGGAGACATGTTTGGTAAGGTGATTTAGATTTTCATTGAAAACCACTGTTTCCTCCCACCAGCCCAGATATATATTCGCGTATGTCGGGGCACAAGATGTGCCCATCGCTGTTCCACAAGTTTGCAGATAGAATTTGTCATCAAATGTGAAGAAATTATGAGTAAGTATAAACCTCAACATATTCAACACAAATTCCTTCACCTCTTGAGTCATACTGGTATTCTTGTTGAGATAGTATGTGGTCGCTCTACAACCCCACTCGATCTTAATACTGGTGTAGAGCGATTCCACATCACAGGTTACCAACAGAGCATTAGTTTCAATTTGGAGATCATTTATTTTGTTTAAAAGATGCATTGTGTCCCTGGTATGGGATGGTATGGATTCCACAATGTATCTCAGCCGAGCATCAATATATTTACTAGCCTTCTCAGTTAAGGAACCAATTCCCGAGACTATAGGTCTACCTGGTGGTTTGATGGTATCCTTATGAATTTTTGGCAGTAAATAGAGTGTGGCTATTTTAGGTTGTGTGATCTCTAGAAAGTTAAATTCTTTCTGGTCTATGGTACCATTGGCTAGGTCTGATTTGATAAGTTTGTTGTAACTATTGAGAAACATATCCATTGGATTACAAAGAAGAATTCTGTAGTTGAGAGGATTATTAAATTGGCGCAGAGCCTCCTCTCTATACATAATATCAGGCCATTTGACAATATTTTCCCCCTTGTCCCTACTTTTTATCTGAACATGTTTCAATTCAGATAATTGCTTAAGTGCTATATTCTCTTCTTTGCTCAGATTAAAACTAGATGTTTCAATATTGCCTACAGTCAAGCATGGTGATGGGAGTGTCATGGTCTGGGCCTTTATGAGTGCTGTCAGCACTGTGGAGATACAGTTAATTGAGGGAACCATGAATGCCAACATGTACTGAAGAAGAGCATGATCCCCTTCCTTCGGAGACTGGGCCACAGGGCAGTATTTCAACATGATAACAACCCCAAACACACCTCCAAGACGACCACTGCATTGCTAAAGAAGCTGAGGGTGAAGGTGATGGACTGGCCAAGCATGTCTCCAGACCTAAACCTATGGGGCATCCTCAAACGGAAGGTCGGGGAGCCAAGGTCTCTAACATCCACCAGCTCCATGATGTTGTCATGGAGGAGTGGAAGAGGACTCCAGTGGCAACCTGTAAAGCTCTGATGAACTCCATGGCTAAGAGGGTTAAGGCAGTGCTGGAAAATAATGGTAGCCAAACAAAATATTGACACTTTGGGCCCGATTTGGACATTTCCACTTAGGGGTGTACTCACTTTTGTTGCCAACGGTTTAGACATTAATGGTTGTGTGTTGAGTTATTTTGAGGGGACAGCCAATTTACACTGTTATACAGGCTGTACACTCACTACTTTACATTGTAGCAAAGTTTAATTTCTTCAGTGTTGTCACATAAAAAGATATAATAAAATATTTACAAAAATCTGAGGGGTGTACTTTTGTGGGATACTGTATATGTGTGTGTGTGTGTGTTGTGTGTGTGTAATTTATTATCTTTTTTTATATAAAGCACACCTTTAGATAACCATGTTGTAATTATGTCAAAAAACTTTTTATTTAACTATGAAATTATAGAGTTTATTATAGTATGAACAAAATATATGCAAAAAACAACATTAAACAAAAAAAAAACCTTTTGCACAGCCAAGATATGTTGTGTGAAAATTGTGAAAATTAATTTTCAAAAGCTAAACATTTTTGAATGATATATTTGATTCTTGAGCTTATACAAATCCTGGTCAAAAAGTGTTTTCCTAAAGAATGGAATAAAATTAATGCTCTCAATACAAAGTATCTGGTTAATTAATGTATAACAAAGTCATGAGAAACCCATGGGAAATCAAATAAAATGTGGGGTTTCTTAAGGATAAGAATAAACAGAGCACAAATCCACATAAGAAGCCATTCAAACAGACTGAGATTGCTCCAATTAAAATAGATGTAAAAATATAGCATAATGTAATACTATTTAATCAAAACCTTATGTAATTACCCAACAGAAGTTCTTATTTTCTTGAACTATGTGTCTATTTTTTCAATGTCCACTAACCATAAATATGTAGTACTTGTAATTGTTTACCTGTCACTGTTCTGAACTAAAGGGATACTTTCATTTTGTAAAGGTCAAGGCAAAACTGTTCATCTATTGATTGAATAACATTTAAAGAACTTCAAGTTAAAAATGATTGATATAACAGTTTTTTGATCAATATCTTCTGCTGACCCATTTTTGTTAATAGCTATACAAAGACTGACAATGCCATACAACTGCTTCTACATAGACAACACTCAATATGGAAGATTAGAAATAAATGATTCTCCAAATAAATGATTCTCTGTCACAGTTTGACTAAAACAGACCCTCACACAGTTTCCCTCACTACTCATAATTCAGTTCCTCTTTGATGTTATTTACAGCTAACTCAACACTAAATTGATAACCTTAACAGTAACTTAACCCCCAGTGTAAAAAATGGCCAACCTGGTCTCACTTCTACTATCCTAGCAAGAACCCCCAGTGGAAGCCTCTTTAACTCTAAACAGTCCCCTTCACAATCCCATGAATATCCCATCTACATAGGCCATATTGCCACTTTAAAAAGGGAAACATATGAAAAATACATGTCAGGTATCTTTTAATGAAACATTATTCAAAGCATTTCTTTAAACAGCCCTGACATATGTATTTTTCATATGTGTCCCTTTTTAAAGTGGCAATATGGTCATCCTACATCTACATGATCTAGTAAGTATGTAGTAAGTGTCAAGTAAGTATTCAGACATGCTATAGTAAGTATAACCCCTTGCACAATGGCTATGTTGCAAACCCCTCTAACATCAGACCTCCTCCCAACAACTAAGCCCCACAAAATTATAAAAATGAAAAAAAAAAAATCATATATACTCAAAAGATTTAAATTAATTCTCCTTATTTATATCCACCCTGCTTTTAATCATTTTAATAGCCATAATTAATACATCAGAAAAACAGGGGTGATACGTTTTGACACTGAGCCTACCATTGTACCAATCATCAATCACAATAATAAATAAACTTTTATTTAATAACACAGAGTAATTAAAAATGAAAGTTAAAAAAAATCTCTCATATTCTCTTTCAGCTAACACATCTCAAAAGTTAACTTCTAAGTAACACTCTAGAAATACAATACCAACATTTTTTAAAGAAAATAATCAAGATAGCAGCACTTACAGCTAAAAGCAAGTGTATGTTATCGTTAGAGTTACTGTAATAACAGTACCCGTATTATAGTGACTGGGGACAGAAACTCATTTTCAGCTGGTTAAATGATCAGCAGTAAGGAGCCCCTGATATTTACTGAGTTGCATACAAAGTGTTGTCACTGAATAATATTGTTTGGCATTTTGTCAGGTTGTTAAAAAGGAGCTGTTATGTGAAATATACAGAAGCTGAATTTTAACAACAAGCAACATAGATTTAGACATGAGTTTCTGAAGTAATACAAAAGACAATGGACTAGATCCATGGATATTAATGTGGTTGCTGAGGGGTCCCATTGTAAAGTAAAGAGCATATTCAAAATTCAATGAGAATCACTTTACCAATCTTTTCCAGTGTTTCGTTAGTGGGTGTTCCTGCTCACACATTTAGGCACGGATTACGTGTGGCATGCTAATGTTAGCAAGGGATGCAACAGCACTATCATTGGACTACGCTAAAATTAGCACTCAAATTAATTCTATGTAAAAACAAATTTACCAGAGAAAGTTGAGGGCTAGATTACAAGTGGAGCACTAAATATCGATTTCTAGAAATGGATATTTGTGCTCCACTTTTTAATACCAGCACACGCTAATTATTATAATTATTTGTTATTTATAAAGTGCCAACAGATGCCGCAGCGGGCTGGTATTACAATTTCACTCGCAAGAACAACCTTCCATAGGCTCCTATTTGAGCATCGTTCTGATGCCCTCAGAGATGGCATCAGAACTTCATCACAGCGAAGGGGGTAACTATGTATATGATTATATACTTATATATTTACGTGTTATAATGTGTATTTATACATATTAACACATACATATATATGTATATAAGCATATAAATATATATTTACTGGGAAATACACAGCCCCCATAGGCTGCAATGTAAAGCCACTTTCAGTTCCACTCCCACCAACTTGGTGCAGTTCCACTCCCACCACCTGGTGCAGTTTATTTTTTTTTATTAAAACAAATGCTAGATTTTTTAAAATAAAACAACTATAATGCCCTCTTTTTTGAGGGCATTTGGGGCACTTTTAGAAAATTAACCAGAGATTGTATCTCTGGTAAATTTTCTGGGTGCTAATTACTACAGCGAGCATTTAATGGCTGGCTAATTATCACACTCCCACATACGGGCAAATTTGCCTATTTGCAGGAGTGCGATAATTTAGCTCTCCACTTGTAATCTAGCCCTTAGCATAGCTGACATCGCTCTAATGCACCCATTACTTTCAATTGATATTGTGATCGCACTATAAATCGCTCATATTACAAGTTGAAATGTATGCACTCTAGCAGAATCCCAAATGGCGTTAGAAGAATTAGCGCAACCTGAGACATGAATTAAAGTGTAAGGGTTAAAAAAAAGTTTCACAAAATAGATATAAAACATATTAAAATAAAGTATTACACTCAAATATACATATATTTAATAGAAAAAAATATGTTTATATTGATAAAAACGTGCCCTAGTTGAAGCGATTAGAATTAAAAAAAAATATTCTATTGGCTGATTGGACTAATAATTCAAAACTCAGCCAATAGAAATGCAAGGGCATTATATAAGGGGGAACCTCTCATTCAAGCTTCAGTGTGTGGTTGTGACCACATGAAGAGGACATTGGGTAGAAGATAGGAGGAGTGCCTCTATGGAAGAAAAAAGAAGAGAAGCACCGAATGAGCGACCACCTAAGGAACTGGATTTAAGTTGGTAAGTACTAACTTTTGGGGTTCAGTATTAGGAATATTTTTAAGTTTAGGGATGGAAAATAGCATTTTTTTAGATAGGGTTTTTTAGTAATGGATTTTTTTGAGGGGAGTGTGGGGTTATTTTGGTTTTAGGATAGGGTTTTTTTATGCAAAAGAGCGAATCGCTTCAACTAGGGCACTACCTTACAAACATCCTTTTAAGAGCAATTTGTAGAGTAGGTTTTAGTGTTAGTTTAAGTTTTTTTATTTTGGGGTAATGATAGGTATTTAATTTTTTGCAATGGTAGTTTTTTTATTTTTTGTAAGGGGGTGTTAGATTAGGGGTGTTGGGTGGGTTAGCTGTTAGGAAGTTAGGAAGTATTTTGCATTAGGGGTTGTGGTGGTTAGGGAGTTTATTGGTTAGGGGGTTGTTTAAAATGGTGGGCTATGTGTAGGTTTAGGTGTTAATAGTGTAGCGGGATAATTTGCGGTGGGCTATGTAGCTGTTTAGGGGTTAATAGTGTAGTGGGGTAATTTGAAGTGGGCTATGTGACATTTTAGCAGTTATTAGAGTAGGGAGTTTATTGTGATGCAGCTTAGCATCCCCCACTAGATAGGTTTTACTAAAAGGTTTTGTTGAATCTAACCCACTGACCCAAAGCTCCAAGAAATTATGATATTTATGTTTCTATTCATTTTATAACAAAACTGAAACTATTGTTTATTCCTGTCACAACTGGCAAGGCTACAAAACTTCTAAACCATTTGCCAATTCATGTAGATTGTGGAATCAATCATATTAAATTGAATTAACCAAAGGAAATGTGTGAGTTTGATAGCTTATTTGTTTCATATGCTTTGTCATTTGAAGAGAAGTCAAAAATATCAACTTTAAAATAAATGTTGATTTAAAAGAGATAGGGCCAGATTACGAATTGAAAGCAAACGTTTGCACTCAAGCGATAGCGGGTTTTCGCAATTAAGGTTAACGCTTGTCGGGTTAGTGCATACTCAGAGCTGGTTAGCTGTTTCACAAAACACATAAAAAATACATTACATAGTATAAAAGTATAGTTATATTCATAATAACAATATCTAATACATTTTTTTAAAAAAATGCAAACAAAATTTGCACTTTTAAAGCTTTATGCTAAAGATGCAGAACCATGTGCTTGGTTGTGAGAACAATTATGATACAACTTTAAGTAGAGGAAGATTCTAGTAGATAGGAACAGTAGAAGAAGTGGGCGGTATTTATTAGGCTTGCGCCAAGTTCACACTTATGATAGTACACTGTCAGTGCTGCCCCTGTCACATTGATACCTAGGTCCTGTGGTCACACCAGGATCCATTAAAGAGCCAGCATTGTTTTGTGTAGAAAATCCTGCACCCTTCATACTTTCAATAGCATGCAATACTAAAATAGTATTATATATCTTATGTTTTTACAAGTTTTAACCAATTTTTCCACATACTATTATAGTTAGACATTACTAAGGGGCCTATTTATGAAAGGCCTGTCGGACATGATCCGACATTGTGGATCATGTCAGACAGACATCGCTGAATGCAGAGAGCAATACGCTCTCCGCATTCAGCATTGCACCAGCAGCTCTTGTTAACTGCTGGTGCAACGCCGCCCCCTGCAGATTAGCAGGGGGGTGTCAATCTACCCAATCGTATTCGATCAGGTTGAATTGCGGCAATGTCTGTCCGCCTCCTCAGAGCAGGAGGACAGGTTATGGAGCAGCCGTCTTTAGACCGCTGCTCCATAACTTGTGCTTCTGGCAAGTCTGAAGGCTCGCTAGAAACACGGGCCCTCAAGCTCCATACATAAATAATTACTGCAACATTTACAAATGGTGTTTAGCAATCACACTCTTATTGTCTTTGTTATTCCATACTCACATTTTTGGGATTTTAAAGTACAGTATTCTCATCTTTAGTAACAGGGTTTTTCCAGCCATCCACACAGCAGTTAAGTAATTCCTATTCAATTGTGTTTTTTTTAAAACGGCAATCTACTTAAAGTTATAGAAATACGGTAAAGAGAAACCTCATTCTGTACAGTGAGGGTGAGATTTGAAAATCGCTGTCTGTACAGTGGACTTTTGTAATAATGATCTACTGTATATAGTGGGCTTTTTTTAAGTTGCTTATGTACAGTAAGTTCTGCAAATTTGGGATGATCTTTAAAACTTTGTCACTTTGTTTTTTTCACGATTTCCAGTGTGAGAACTGTTAAAATCCTGTTACAAAAGATGACATAATTTGAGGCACTTTTTTTTTATTATGGAATTTATATGTTGCTTTAGGTTACTTTTGCACCAAAATAGAAAACAAGGTTTTCTTAATGAATACATTTTTTTTTAATATTTGTGACATTAAAAGTTTGAAAAATATAATTGATCAAGCATGTCCAGTATACCAATCTGACTTTAGTGGTGCAGTGCATTGTGTCTTTGAAGACTTAAAGGGATATAATGCCCAAATGCTAAATCAATTGAAAGTGAGGTAGCATAACTGTAAAAGGCTGACAAGAAAATATATTACGTGAGCATATAAACAGTTATCCTTCAGCTACTGTCAGCTGCATGTTGAGAAAAACTTACAAATAATAACAACAGTCAATAAGCTTAATTAGTTTCATATTGCTCAAATTCAGGGGCAAATACTCAAGAGTGATAGATCATTTCCTCTTAGGAAATATGAACAACCCAGAATTGGTTACAGGAGAGGAAAATTGTTACGGGATCTACTGAAGAGATCTGATTTCGAACTGAGTTATACTCCTGTGACGTGGTTAGGTATTCCAAAACCTGGATGTGTTAGATGTAGTGGATTCACTACTTTTGGTTTGGTTCAAAGACAATATTTCACACACCCATGGAGAAATAAGAGATATAACACCAGATACAGGTGGACCTGTAATACAAAATGTATAATATATATGTTACATTGCTAATGATGACCTCTGCTATTAGAACTGCAATAGAATCTGGACAGGTAGAACAACCTGTGGCCAAAAAAATTCAATGGTCAAACACCCAGTTTCTGAACTCAGATACATGATTATTGATCATGTTCCTCCCCTTCATAGGGGGTAATAGGGCCCGGCTATTAATACAGAAAGAATCAAGATGGATCTACACATTAGAAATGCAATGGGTATTTAAACCAATGGGTTCAAATACCCATCTGTACTAACAGTGCTTTTTATAGATCTGGGTGTTTAACAACTATCTATTCTTTGGATTTACTTGTGAATATTAATAGTTTGTTTAATACGAAGATAGGATGTTATATTAAAGAGTAAGGTTAATTTCTTAAAATAGCATAAGATTGGTTAAATTATCTTATGGAGAATAGAGATAGATGTGCAAACAAAGACAGGCACTGGTGAGAGGTACCATAACAATAATAGTTGCATTTAAACCACAATAACAGGTAACTAGATGGGGGTTATTTAAAGTCTTTAACTAAATATATTTGTGTATAGTATTTGGTAAAATGAGATCTGGATTTAATATTACGATGGAGTGTCATATTGGATTATAAGAATATAGTTAGTCTGACAATCAATGGTTTAGAGTGATTATATAATGATAGGTATCACATAATATTTAAACAAAATAATGTGTAGTATTTAATAACTAGTAGGTTTAATGGTGGTTACATTTACATCTATGGGTGTGATGATATTGTTATGATATTATTTATATTCTGAGGTAGAAATGCAGGATGATCTTTATCAATATGAATGATTCATTGGCAACTACATTATGGTTGATACAAAATGGTAGATGTTTTAGGTGTTTGATATATATGTTTAAATAATGAGTGGTATAATGGGATGCAGAGATATATTAAAGTAAGCCTATGTATGCGATAAAGAGTCAAGATTATTCATTGCACATTGCGCTCCTCCTGAGCGTCCGGTATGAAAGTAAGACCCGGCACAATGGAGAGTGGGCGGGGGACACACCCCCTGTGTAGATCCAGATGATAGGCTGCAGCTTCAGGCGTGTCTGCCACACACGCCATAGGCAAAAGCAAAATACAATGTACACAAAAAAGAAGTTGCGCTCAAATGCACTGGAAAGAGATGAAGAAAGTATATTCCAGGCAGGAAATAAAGGTAAAAACAACTTTTATTCCAAAAATGTAAAAAGGACATGTAACACGATGTCCTACAAAAAAAAAGCCAGCAGTGACTCAAACAATCAGGTTGGTGAGCTGATCCTCATGCAGACATGTTTCGTGCGTTTGCGCACTTGTTCACTGCTATGCGATAATGATGTTGATGTAATGAACCTTTAAATACGCTGTCTGTTACTTTTATCTTGTATAGTTTCTGTTTTGCAGTTTTTAATTGTATCCATATGGTAACCCCGTAGCTGACTGGGGTGCATGCGTAGTTGCTCCTTTGGAATGCTGACAGGGATTGCTGACGGATGATGTGTGACACATTTGGTGGGGTATTTAGAGGAGGTAAGTAGTATGTTTTGTTGTATAGTCTGAGGAAGGGGCAACACCCCAAAATGTCATGATTAAAAGGATAAACAAAATTGGAGCATGTCTTATTGCGCATAATTGTTTAAAGGGACACTGAACCCAAATTTTTTCTTTTTTGATTCAGATAGAGCATGCAATTTTAAGCAACTTTCTACTTTACTCCTATTATCAATTTTTCTTTGTTCACTTGATATCTTTATTTGAAAAAGAAGGAATCTAAGCTTCTTTTTTAGTTCAGTACTCTCGACAGCAATTTTTTATTGCTGGATGAATGTATCCACCAATCAGCAAGAACAACCCAGGTTGTTCACCAAAAATGGGCCGGCATCTAAACTTACATTCTTGCATTTCAAATAAAGATACCAAGAGAATTAAGAAAATTTGATAATAGGAGTACATTAGAAAGTTGCTTAAAATTGCATGCTCTATCTGAATCACGAAAGAAAAAAATTTGAGTTCAGTGTCCCTTTAAGTGCACCCTGGAAGTTGACCTTTAATTGCCATATTGGAGTGCTTGGTCTGGATTGTGATTGCATATATACATATATATGATTTGAAATAGGTATAGATATATACAGATATATATAGGATCTATTTATAAATGCTTAGAACATATTCCCTTATGTGAAGAACATTGGAATGTTAAATATTTACAGTAAATACATAGTTAAACAGTTTATTAAATATGAATATTGCATAAATATGATTGTACATGTTTTACGCTATTAGACTGCAAAGCGTACCAAAGCCCTTTGTCTATATATGTATACATATGTATTTTATATGTGTATATATGTAAATACATACAAACATACACATATAAATATATAAATACATATGTACACACATATAAACACACACATATATACTGTATATATATATATATATATATATATATATATATATATATATACTTACATATGTATACATATATTTAGACATGTAAATATCTCTATGTTATAGCCCTTTTTATGCTTTTTTGTTTTCTAATACCTAATGCCTCATATCTTTGATCCCTTATAAGTTTTTTATGTAAAAAAAATGTTTTAATCATTTTTATAAGATGGTGTTATTATGATTGTAACAGTACTTTTTAATTAAGGATAACAGTTAACCAAAGCTCTGAAATTGCACTAACCAGACAAACATTAAATTTAATTGTGCTCAAATTAATGCGTTTACTTTCAACTAGTAATATGCGCTCTACTTCTGACTCGTGCAAAGATCTGCAATATACCCCTTTTAGCTCATGCGCAACAGTTTGCGTGGCTCTCATAATCTAGCCCATAATTGAAAACATTCAGAAGGAAAGCCTTAAACATCAGAAGGCCAGTAAGATTGGGCACACAAAAAGCACAGGAATCGTGGCACATGGTGGTAAAAGGAAAAGTACAATGCACACAACATTGAACATGCATAGTTTGGAGTAAAGTGTATCATAAGTATGAAGGAAAGATGGGGACAGTAAGGACATCCAGTGCATCACTGAAACCATGACACATGTTTGTTTATAAGTTAGTAATACTACAGGCACTATCATATACATTGACATAAACGGGGTCATATATACACACAATAAAAGTAAAATAGCAAAAATGACAAATATAGAACCATTCAGTACCACAAAATTCAAGGCACCATCAAATTAAGGGGGCTCTTTTGCAAACTGGTTGGGCTCACCACAGGAGTAAACCACTAAAATAATAAAGTGCCTCATTGTGCAGCAACTACCAAACACTTTATAGTCACAAACAGTAAGCACCTATCTGGTGTTCTATGATCAGCCTAGGTCCTCTCAGTTGCTCAGACAAAAAAAAAAGACACTTCATGGTGTAATAGTTACCAAACAAAAGAAAACAGACATTTTCAAACTGAGTACTCACAGATAGATAGCATGTATCTGGTGCTACAGAAATAAGCTGTGTCCTCTCAGTTGCCCAGCAAACTGACCACTGGCTCACTCAAATGCTGGATACTCATTAAAATCTGAAACAAGTAGCAAGATAAAAGACTGGATATGTTGTTAAATTTTTTAAAAAGCAATGTGTTTCATAGCTCTAAAGTGGCGGTTTCATCAAGCTTCTCTTGTGTCCACCATAAGGCTACTTTTGCACCATAAGGCTACTTTTGCACCATAAGGCTACTTTTCTTATAATTATTTTAGAGCTAAACCACAGGAACTACTTGGTTCATCCTGCCTTATTATATATTTTTTTTAAATACAATTAGAAATCACTATTTGAAAGTTGAAGATGCCCCAAAAACGTTATGGAGATTATTAGCCACTGTTTTAACAAGTGAACATTTAAACAAGATTCTCCCCTCTCCCTAAGCCCAGTAATTTGGCATCTATTACACAGCTAACAATGCCACAAAAATAGGAATAGCAACTTGAAAACATGAACATTGAAGAAAAGATCAACTAGACCACCACCCCTATTTTGGCCCTGCAATCGGGCATGGGACATTCAGCTAAAGCCACCTAAAAAATACACAAACATATCTGAAGATGCTCAAAAAATGGCAACAGATATTTGAATAGCTGAAAATGAAGATTTTTTTAAAAATAGTAGCAGGTTCTAAAGACTACTTTAATGTTTTTTTGCTCCCTAAAAAGGACCAATACTGTGAGGAATTTGTTATTTTATGACATTTTGACATCTGGAAGCTTAATGGACATGGGGCACCTCACTTAAAAGAGAATTACTAATTCTTTCAAAACAGGGTCTCCATATCCTTTTATGTATTGTTAAGACAACATGGGTGCTAGCCCCCTATTTTAGTTTTTATATGTTTATGGTTTAATCAGCTCACTGCCTGGGGATAACCTTTTTTTAAAGAAATAGACATAAGCCACCCTATCTGAAAGATTGGGCATGAGAGGCACTCATCATGGCTATTTGTTTTTATTTGACTAGTTGCCACATTTAGCATGTGTACATAATTATATGTCATAGCAAACAGGCTTCACATGCCATAAAATAATATATATTGAGCCCTCATGTAATGCCACAGATCATCGAGTCATGGTTTGATTTAGATATGTGCAATTCGTTTCGGATCGATTCGGAAATTCGGAAAATTCGACAAATTCAGAGATTCAGATTGAATCAAATTTCCGAATTAAAATACTGATGCATTTACTGAATAAATCCGAATTAGTTCGGATTTATTCGGTAAATTCGGGTGGCCATGGATTACACTAGTATTGTACAGTATATTAGGTTATATCACTCTGCTATGGGTTACACCTAATATACAGTACATAATACTAGTCTAATCCCACCTAACACTTACCAAAATTCCGAATTTCCGAACCAAACCGAATCGAACCGAATCCAGCCAAATTTCTTCGAATCCGAATGAATCCGAAATGAATCCGAACCGAATCGATTCAAAATTTTCCGAATTCGAATCAATCCGAACCGAAATTAAAAAAAATTCCAAATGGATCCGAACCGAACCAAACCGAATTTTTTCGCCATGCACATATCTAGTTTGATTGTATATGTACACAATAATAGACCATGTTTATGTAATATAAACAGTTCCCAAGGGGATGTTTAAAATTACAAATTTATTTAGGCAAAAAAAGGCTATGTCAATTAGCCATTTACAATATGTACGCAATAATCTTTTTCTTTGGTTTTCATTTGAGGATGGGATTTATGTGACCTCACTCGCCTGTATATGTGTGTATATATGTGTGAACAACACACTCAGCAGCCTGTACAGATTAACAAAAAGTTTCCAAAAGTCGCTCCTCAGGTTTTCTTGTCATGACATTTTTAATTTGATATGTTCATTAATGCATTTGACATTAACAAGTGGTATTCCAATCTAGCGGAAAACATCTTTGCATGCTTTTTGTACCTTTTTAATTCAACAACATCCTGAATCACCATTCGGATTGTTGTGTACATATCTTATCATCTTTTTACAAACCCTAAAGTATCTGCACATGACGAATTTCAATGTTAATGAACACTATCCTTTCCAGCTCAAACTATCCTTACCTACGAAACGTGTCCACAATGTAATAAAAACCTATATGAGTCGAGTGTTCATTGATCATTACATTGAAACATTTGGACATTTAAAAGTATTATGTATAAAATTATTCAAAATGACATGAAATGTTTAATTATACGCATAAAAGAATTGAAATGATTGGTCAAGTAAAAAAAAAAAAAACTGCATTCAAACATATTAGATGCATCAACACCAAATGAATAAGACACATTTTTTTCTTTTGCTTTTCCTATAGTTTTTGTTTGTATTTCTTGTGTTTAACTATATTATTTAATTATTTTTATATTATAATTCAGTTTTACTACTTTGAATGGAGGCTCTTCTGATGGATTTGAATGGCTTAGAAAAGCAAGTCAATCTAAGTTGCAATTAAATGTTTTCCCTCTGAAATTCTGTTGGATTGGACTGGAAAAATAATATTAGTATATATTCAGTTTATCAATTTTAATATAAATGTAGCAGTTTTGCATAACACAACAAATATGTGTATTGTGTTATGTTACTAATTTTGTTTTTGAATGTGTTCTGTTTTGATGTCACTATCTTACATTTTGTTATTTTTTAAATGTATTTTTCATACTTCAGCAATAAATTTAATTTAGTTAATAAAATATGAATTCATATCATAAATCAACTACAATGATATTGTATATCCCATCATTTAAGGACCAGTCCCAGGTGTTACAATGCAGTTTTTTTGTTTTTTTCCTCATTGCTCATCTCATTCAAATCTAATCAAAGGCTTGCTAAATGCTTTAGAGAAAACAATAGCATTTATTGTTTTCAGGTTGGGGTAAATATTTGTCAGAAATCCAGACCACATATTAATGTTGCAGAGAAAATCGAGGCACCATCTGGAAAGCCCTTGACAGTAAATATAAAATGTTAGCTAATTTACACTATGAGGCCCACAGGCATTCCATGAGCAGATATTTAAAATCCTTTTGTTCAGTTGTATCTCCATTGCAACATTGCGGAAGAAATGCTTTAAATCTTTTTTTTTCAGTTTACCTATTTAATAAATGGAAAGAAATGGTACTTGTATATAGAAAGGTTTCACAGAACATTACAAAATGCAAAAATGATGACAGAAAGGAAAAAGACACATTAATATCATGTACACGATAAAATACAAAATACAATAGAATTTAATAAACAGCCCCCTTTTGCAATGATACAGTAGAATATGCAAGAAAACCACTTTTTTTTAATCAATTTAATGTTATGTAATCTTTTATTATAAGAGTATCTTATAATATTTTTTTAACGGAAATATTATGTTGATTGTCATTAAATTTACATTTGCATGGTAAACATATGTATTAAGTCACGATACCTTAGGTCATGCTAAAAATGTTGTTTAGTCATTTGCTGTTCAAGAAAACTAAGCTCACTAAAATGTGTTGCTCCAAGACAATTTCTGGCAAGGTTTAGACAGTAGGAATTTTACACCAGAGTAACAAAGTATTAAAAAAATAAATAAATAAAGCAAAATAAAGCAAATAAATATACTATAATCTGCTTTCACTCCATTAGGAGTTTGAGCATCAAAAGCAGGGTACTGTAACAAATCACATCACAGCATTTTTGTATTTCTGTTCCAAAATCTACTAAATTAACTGATTTACATTCACAGAGATAGTAAATTAAAAATGTTTACCCACCGGAATATGTAATTTAAGTGGTTCAAACTCATTTTAAAACTGCAGTTTGACCTGGGTAGCTATCGCAAAAATGACATATCTGTCTATTTATCTATCTGTCTGTCTCTCTATCTTAGAGAGGCCTACAATCTCTCTTCTAACTGTTTTACATTCTAACAAAAATAATCTTTAACTGCATTGTTTAACAAACAGTTTTCCTGGATGGGCCCGCATCTTCACCAGAGTCAGGTGGAGTACTGCTGTTAAAGAATTAAGGGGACACTGAACCCAATTTTTTTCTTTTCTGATTCAGATAGAGCATGCTATTTTAAGCAACTTTCTAATTTACTCCGATTATCAATTTTTCTTTGTTCTCTTGCTATCTTTATTTGAAAAAGAAGGCGTCTAAGGGTTTTTTTTGGTTCAGGACTCTAGACAGCACTTTTTTATTGGTGGAATAATTTATCCACCAATCAGCAAGAACAACCCAGGTTGTTCACCAAAAATGGGCCGGCATCTAAACTTACATTCTTGCATTTCAAATAAAGATAACAAGAGAATGAAGAAAATTTGATAATAGGAGGAAATTAGAAAGTTGTTTAAAATTTCATGCTCTATCTGAATCACAAAAATTTGGGTTCAGTGTCCCTTTAAACAAGCTGGTATCAATAGCTGAGACGCCAAACTCACCACAAACTCTTACCTGGACACTGAAAGTTAAACACAGTAACTGATCAAAAGCTAGAAGTAAGAGAACAACAAGACTAAAATTAGTAGGTGAAGTCTCTGTAGCACTTTAATCATCACCTAAAAAGCAAAAGAACGAATAAGTATTAGAAAGTAATTGTAAATGTATAGATATGAATGCCAAAGGAAAACATACCTTTGTAAAAGATTAGTCCCACTATCCACATGAAGACAAATTTGCATAGGTGACTCTAATGCAGATCTCTTGACAACAGAGGCATCCAAGGTAACAGGGCACTGGAGATGCATTAAACAGCAGCAAGTGCGGAAGGAAAATAGTTAGATACAAAAGCAAACTGTATGTTGTTTTTTTTTAAAAAGATAGATAATGCCTTTACTAACCATTCCCCCGCTTTGCACAACCAATATTGATATATTAATATACTTTATAACATTTAAACCTCTAAATGTCTGCCTGTTTCTAAGCCACTACAGACAGCCTCTTATCACATGCTTTTGTATGTGCTTTTCACAACAGGAGACTGCTAGTTTATGTGGGCCATATTGATAACATTGTGTTCACACCTGAGGGGTTATTTATGATTTCACACAGCACAGTACTAAATGCAAGTCAATAAATAATAAATAAAAAGTAATGTGATCAGGGGGCTGTCAGAAGTTGCTTAGATACAAGATAATCACAGAGGTAAAAAGTGTATCAATATAACTGTGTAGGTTATGCAAAACTGGGGAATGGGTAATAAAGGGATTGTCTATCTTTTAAAACAATAACAATTCAATTGTATACCGTCCCTTTAAGCGCTATTTTACAACAGGTTTCCTATGAAAATGCAAACTGTTAATACACTGCCTGGGGCTGTCGATACATTTAAAAAAATTACGCCCAGCTCAACTAGGTGTAAAAGGAGAAAAATAAACATTTTCATTAAGATATTAAAGTTTTTAAACAATGCTAATGTTTCACTTTATAAATGTATTGTTATTTGTAATATCTATTACTTGCCCAGGTATTTGACTAGTTGGAGTTATGTTCCTATTTTAATATCAAGATGTATTTACATATAAAAATATAATCAAGCAGATATCTCCATAATTACAAATAGGCCTATGCCTAGGGCAGCAGTAAATATTACATATATTAATATATTTATGAATTAAAAAAAATCATGAATTAAAAAAAATCATTCTAAAAAATGTTTCATTTTATTTATATTCAATATATCTTTGTTTTTGTATAGAGGTGAGCACAGATAAGGAGCGCAGATGTTAAGCATACCTTTTATAGTGTAAGATTGAGTTACCATAGCAAAGAACTTGTTATGCCGTGATTTTCGAGAAATCTGACATCGGATGGAAGTGTTAACGGAATGTTAACTTACACCTACACGAAAAAGCAACTGCACGCAATGCACAAAATATTTCAATAGAAACAGGCACTAAAAAGGAGCCACTACTTTTAGCTGTCAGCAACTTCGGTAGTTTACGGCTCCATTTTTAACGACTCAATGGAAATTAGCCCATAGATAGATAAATGATAGATATTTCATCAGGAAGTAAATAATACATTAATTGGAGTAGCCGTGTTAGTCCAGTGATTAAGATAATAAAATAACAAGTATTGCATTGAGCATTGATTTTTATTGGACTAACTATACATTTATAAGTTGAAACTCTTTCGGAAGTGTTCCTTCCTTTTTCAAGTCTGAAGCAATATTGACCAATTCAATGAAATTTACAGATTACAGTATATCTTGAATGGCTAAAAAGAACAGAAAGTGTTACAGAGGTCCGAGTGCAGGGAGAGGGGGGGGGGTGTCGTAAAAATCATGAGAGGGGCTTAGGTGACTGAGGCAGACAGTGTCCAGTGTAGGAGAACAGACAGGGGAAATATATAGTTTTACAAAGAGCATATACTGACATAAAATTATATATCAACATGGGATCAATATATATAAAGATGTGAAATGATGTATACAGGGGGAGAATAAAATAGTCAAAAAGAAGAAAGGAAAGAAGAAGAAGAAGAAAAAAAGGAATAATAATAATAATAATAATGGTAAAAGTATTTACATAGGCTTACCTGTGTACCTATGTATAAAGTGTGTGGAATATACAATGTAATAGACTATGTGAAAGTACATTACAAGACATTTTGATAATGTGTTAAGAATCCAGAGTCTACATTTAGTCTAGAATTTAGTGAGTTGAAGTGCATTATCATTTTCATTTCAAATGTTTTTCTTTCCATGGTGTTTTTAAAGTTGCCTCTGAGAATCTTGATTTTGAGGTTTTGGATGGAGTGGTCAGGCTGAGTGAAATGGTGACTAACAGGGGTACAGTATTTTGTTTCACAGTAATTGTTGATTGAGTGTCTGTGTAAGTTCATCTGAAGGTGCAGTTTTTGGCTTGTTTCTCCAATATAACAAGCTCCTTCACATGCAGTGTAATGTGTCATCTATAACACATTTGCAGATATACATGAGTATACCCCTTTAATGTTATAGGATTTGTTATTGTGATTTGCCCTTCAAATACTTCCGCTACATAGATAATATTTTCATCATATGGACAGAAGGAGAATTTTTTTTTATGACATAGAAGTGGATGTGCGGCAATATTCTATTTTGTGTAATTATTTGGTTAGTTGTTTGCACCCCTAAGAAAAAATATAAATAAAATAATTTTGTAAGGTGTGCAGAAACATTTGTATTTAAAGGAAGACTAACCATCTTCATGGTTTCTAGCACCCCACCCCACCCAGTTGCTCATGTGCTCTCATTATAGTACATTGGAAGTGTGTATAAAGCCAGAGAGGCTCATTCTTAGATGCATAGTTAAAGCAGGAATGTTACAACCCAGAAAGGCATCACATTGCAGTGTTGGGACCAGTCAACATTGGGACACCTTGTAAGTTGATTTCTGACTTAAGCAAAATATGGCCATATTGTGTGACTAAGATCCCAATTTTAAAATATGAGCTTAGGTGATTTTTTGCAATATATAAAATGGTTTGATAATATAGATGTGGATGTGCAGCAATATTCTATTTTGTGTGTATATACCGGTATATATATATATATATATATATATATATATCCTTATCATCCTTACCTGCACACAATCTAATATTACAAGTAAATAGAAAAAAAGGTTTTCCAGAGAATGGGGCCATTTCTTTTTTTTTAGCTGTTATTGCTCATTTTACAAGAAGTCAAGTGTTGCACTTCTATGTAAATTAAAAAAATACTAAATATTCCATTCAATACAATACATTTAAATAAAAACAAGTATTATTTAAACCAACCAGAGTTATTTTAGAAATCTTCAGATTTAAGAGCACATTAAAAACAAAAATATACACAAGATTTATCACTGAGAGCCTGATATTCAAAACCTCGCCACTCAGGCAAGATATTCTAAGAAGTCTTGTCGGTATGGAGGCCCTTAAAAAATTTTTAGAAACACAAATTTTATCTTGAGAAA
The DNA here is from genome assembly GCF_027579735.1 of Bombina bombina. Lineage (NCBI taxonomy): Eukaryota > Metazoa > Chordata > Amphibia > Anura > Bombinatoridae > Bombina > Bombina bombina. The sequence goes on along the minus strand of NC_069502.1, from coordinate 698,157,486 downwards.
TGTTTATGTTGCTATGTAGAGTTATTTATGTGAATCAAAGACTCCTACATTACAATTCAAGGTCTAAAAAAAATCCCTAAGATTTTGTGTGGTTTTTCTCCCTGCCCGCGAGGTTTTGAATATCAGGCCCTAAATCACTTTTAAAAAATTGACTTTCCTATTTGGTCAATTTGGAAATGACAGAAGTGTCTATAACAAATATGTCTGGGTAAGGGTAGATAATATGGTTAGACTCTTAGACCAAAACATTAGGGAATAAGTTTAACAATACAACCAGACATTAAGGTTAGTGTTTAGACATAGGGGCACGTCCTAATGTTATAAATTAGAGGAGAGGATAAAGCCAGAGTTATGGTCATAGTAAATGTGTTTAATCTATTTGTTGGCAGCAGAGCTGTAATGAATTTGAAAGCATTATGTTGTAGTCTTTTTTTGCAAGTCAACCCCCCCCCCAGAACTTTGGCACAAGTGGTATTATTCTATTTTCATTGCACTTAGTCTATACATATAAATATGTGTATTTATGTTATATGAATACATGGTATATACTTTTTTTATGCAAACAAATTCTTCTTCAATTGTAAGCTCATATCTTCATATTCTTTAATTTCCCTTTTTTTCCCTTTTTTCATTTCTAGATATAAAGTGAATTTATAAGTAACTCATTTGCATTTTGAATCTAATATATTTTTGCTAAGCCAAAACTGCACTCAAACACCCTGCACTGTTCAGAGGATCCCAAAACCAAATTAGATCAAAAACATTTAAATGTGCCATACTTGTGTTGGCTTATTATCAACCATTTCATAATTCTCCTAAAATATTATCACTAGTTTATTAAGCAATTGTTAGCAATTACAGCACATCCAGTGAACACATTTCTCTTTTATCTTCCAGTACGCAGCAGGTTTACAATTGAAATGCATTCAAATTACATATATTACTTCTATGAAGCAACAAACTTGGAACTGATGAAAACAAAATTACTGTGCATTATCCCTTGGTATCTCATGTGATTATGCTCTGTATTATTTTATATTGAATTAAAATCAAAGAAAATGTTGCTTAAACCATCCATATTCGTAGCTGCAAAACAGAAACAGGGATGAAATATTTTGTTCGTACTTCAACCTTTTAATGAAAAAGCAAAACCAAGAACTTCTTTAAAACCAATTAAAGTGTTGCAAATCTAATGTAACGTTTGCATCTTTTGATGTTCGTTTCAGAAGATTTTGCTTAATAAAAAAGAATCTAGTTCTTCCAATGATGTGAAGATTTCAATATTCAACAAAGTTGTTATTGGTTAAAGGATTTTTTAGCAGATGAGGTATGGAAGATAAGTCCTACATTTGAACTTTTGTGCTCACTGGAGATCAGTCATGGGCTCAGGACCCTGAAGCTGTAATCTTCTGCTGCACAGAAAATGAAAAAAATAAATAAAAATGAAATTTACTTCATCTTTCAGTTATTCTATCATTTCAAATCACCCTCCCCCCCCCCACCCCAGAAAAGTCTTTGTTATGTATATATGAACTGTACTTCAAATAATGCTTGCAAGGGAATTCTAATTCATAAATAATTGAATTAATTTATATAAAAATAGTGTAATTATTGCAAAACCACAAACTAAGCAAAATATATATATACATTTTATAGTTTTTCCATGGCCTATTAAACTAAATATACATTACCATGAACTGAAAAATAAAAAAAACTCACATAAGATGGTACACATAAACCTTGAAATGAAGGTATTAAAAAATGTAAGAGATATTCAGCACTCAGGTAGATTCCAGAAGGCCTAGTTATCAACGTGTCAACTTACCTGCCTTCGCCGGCCCAATACGCCCGCCTAAGCTCGCCTACCATCGCCGCCGCGAACCTGCAAAATTTCGCCTAAGTTATCAATAAATCTGTCAAAAAGCCGCGCACCAAGTACGGGGCGATGAGCAGCGGACTGTGAGAGTTATCACTCATCCGATCTCGCTGCTCTTCGGCTTTTTGACAGCTTTATTGCTAGCCTGTCACTAAGCACCCACACTAAACTACACTGTTCTACCCCCTATACCGGCGCCCCCGGAGCCCCCCGCAACTCAATAAAGTTATTAACCCCTAAACCGCCGCTCCTAGACCCCGCCGCAACTCTTATAAATGTATTAACCCCGAAACCGCCGCTCCCGGACACCGCCGACACCTACATTATACCTAGTAACCCCTATCCTGCCCCCCCTATACCGCCGCCCTCTATAATAAAGTTATTAACCCCTATCCTGCTGATCCCGGACCTCGCCGCAACTAAATAAATAGTTTAACCCCTAAACCGCCGCTCCCGGACCCCGCCGTAACCTATATTAAACTTATTAACCCCTAATCTGCCCCCCTTACACCGTTGCCACCTATAATAAATGTATTAACCCCTATCCTGCCCCCCCTACACCGCTGCCACTGTAATAAAATTATTAACCCCTAAACCTAAGTCTAACCCTAACACCCCCCAACTTAAATATTAATTAAATGAATCTAAATAATATTTCTATTATTAACTAAATTAATCCTATTTAAAACTAAATACTTACCTTTAAAATAAACCCTAATATAGCTACTATATAAATAATAATTATATTGTAGCTATCTTAGGATTTATTTTTATTTTACAGGTAACTTTCAATTTATTTTAACTAGGTACAATAGCTATTAAATAGTTATTAACTATTTAATAGCTTACCTAGCCAATCGGAATTAAGGTAGGAAAAATCTGATTGGCTGATTGAATCAGTCAATCAGATTGAGCTTGCATTCTATTGGCTGATCGGAACAGCCAATAGAATGCAAGCTCAATCTGATTGGCTGATTGGATCAGCCAATCGGATTGAACTTCAATCTGATTGGCTGATTCAATCAGCCAATCAGATTTTTCCTACCTTAATTCCGAATCCTATCAGCCAATCGTAATTGAAGGGACGCCATCTTGGATTGGTTGGCGGGATGAAGATGGATCCTGAAGAAAGAAGATTGAAGACCCCGCTTGGAAGATGACATCGCCCGGATGGAAGACTTCTTCAGCGCCGCTTGGAAGATGACATCGCCCGGATGGAAGACTTCTTCAGCGCCGCCTGGATGATGACTTCATCGGATGGAAGACTTCTTCAGCGTCCCTTGGAGGATCACTTCTGCCTCTCCGGATCTCCTCTTCGGTTCCATCGGTGGGTCGGCTGGCTGAAGACAACTCAAGGTAGGATGATCTTCAGGGGGGTAGTGTTAGGTTTTTTTAAGGGGGGTTTGGTTTAGATTAGGGGTATGTGGGTGGTGGGTTTTAATGTTGGGGGGGGGGGGTTGTATTTTTCTTTTACAGGCAAAAGAGCTGAATTCTTTGGGGCATGCCCCGCAAAAGGCCCTTTTAAGGGCTGGTAAGGTATATATATATTGTGAGATGGTATTATTAACTAAGTGAAAATGTTTGCATTCAAGAACATCACTGGGTATTCACAAATACTAAATTAATTAGTTATTATGTTTTCCTTTTTAAATGGTACACAGCTATAAGGGAGTATGGTGCCACTAAGATGAGAAAAAAAAAGTATGAGACGAGGAAGCAAAAAGGTACTAAGTAAAATTAAAAGAAAATATGAGGAGTTTAAAGAACACTCACTCTGAACTCATTAAGTGAGTAACATTAACATTTATCATTTATTAATGAACATTTGAAAACCATTTTAATTAATCAGTGGAAGAATCTAATGTGTACTTGCTCTCTAGATTTCCCTGGACCCCCACCCAATATAAGGGAATGATTAGCAACCGCTAACTAGGATAAGCATGAACAGGAGGGAGCCCATAAACAAAAGAAACACAGTACTGACCGGACCCTTAACTCCAGTTACTTCTGATTGATAGGGGGAAGCTCAGCTTCACTTAAGAACATGGGAGTACTGGTCAGAAAAAGGATAAAAATAACAAAAGCATTTCAGTCCAAAAAACTGACCTTTCACAATGTTATTGGTGTTTGCCAAAATGAGATAGCTTATACATTCAAAGATCACTTAGTTCTAGTTCCATTTTTCAATTTGAATTCCTCCTTAAAGAAATATGAAACCCAATGTTTTTATTTCATGATTCAGATAAAGCATATGATTTTAAACAACTTTCCAATTTACTTCTATTATGAAATTTGCTTCATTATTTTGATATCCTTTGCTTAAGGGGCAGAAATGTGCTGCTGAAAATTATGTGATCACACCATGTGAGTTAATCACAAAAGGTATAAATGTTCAGCCACCAATCAGCAGTTAGCTCCCAGAAGTGCATTTCTGCTTCTGAGCCTAACTAGGTATGCTTTTCAACAAAGTATGCTAAGAGAATGAAGCAAATTAGATAATAGAAGTAAATTGAAATGTTGTTTAAAATTGCATGATCTATCTGAATCCTGAAAGTTTAATTTTGGCTTTACTGTCCTTTTAATCTAACTAAAGAAATGTAAGTCTTTTTTTAATTCATTAAGTTTCAACTCTATTGGCACTTATGTTGGGTATTCCTTCTCCAGTAGGATACGATAGCACTAGCGACCCTAATGTTTAAATACGTGTAGCATCTTGAGTAGAATATGACCATGTGGAAGCTACCATATACATTTGCCTGGAATGACTGTATGAAAAGCTGATTGGCAGAGGGATTTCGAGGAGGCATGTTGGTAATAATGAATTGAACTGGCCAATAGAAGTATTGGTGAGTGGGTGGGGCCAACTTCAAGACTTGATGTTCATCATCCATTTTTCTCCCACTTCATGTGATGTGGAATTTAGTTGTTGGCTGGTATAGAATGGATTTTTTCTCATTTTGCCAATTGACTTCACCAACAGTATTGATAAAGGTCAGTTTATGGATTGAAACACGTTTCTTATTTTTTATCTTTTTTCCCCTTTTTATGTGTTTATATCGTTTGATATTAAACATGCATTTTTATACAAATGTTAAAGATTAAAGATTTCTGGCACATGCATTCTACAAAAAAAAAAAATAGTTGATTCATTCAAGTGGGTAAAACTATTACTCTAAAGTTGGGAAAGGCTTTTCTGCAGGTAGGAACGAAAATTAAACTTAAAAGCTATTTAAACAGAAAAGGCATCAAACTTTCAAATGTACACTATTCTATAATTATTTACTAATGTTTCTATCAGTTTATTGATTCTTGTGTCAACCAAAAAGTAAACAAAATATAATATAAAAATCACTGGTACATGTAAATAAGTATAAACAAATAAAGAATGTGCACAAATAAAGGATACAATTGATGTATTAGGTTATCTGCCCCTCAAAAAAGAAAATTAAATTTTAACCAGTATTATCACATCATCAACTCCAACATTAAAAAGTAAATGACATTTATTAAAACCAATAAAATGCTACAATATTGTATGCAACAATTAGTCATAAGGGTAAACCACCGCTATATATTTTAAGTGGGCAGGAACAGTGATCATATATGTGTAAGGTGTTTACCGGGAGCTCCTGGGCTAGCTCCTTCGGTCTCGGCAAATGCAGAGAATGACTTCTATTCATCTCAGCATCCAACATGGAGTGACGCTAAGACTTCAGCCTTCCTGCTCCTGTAGCTCTTTAGGCACACATGGCCGTGATTTAAAGGGGCTGCATTCTAATTATAGGAACTCCAACCTGGAGCTCTCAGGTGTGGAAGTTCCTATAACAGCTTACTCAGCCCATTCCTTACCTACCTTGTTCCTGGATCCAGAGACCAAGTATACTTCCCTTATACATGTGTATGCTCACCCTGCTCCTGAGACCAAACATACTTACCTTGTACCTGTGTATGCTCACCTTGTTCCAGAGACCAAGAATACTTACCTGATACCTACATATGCTCACCTTGGTCAAGAGACTAAGCATACTTACCTTGCATCTGTGTATGCTCATATTGCTCCAGACACTATGCATACTGACCTGATACCTGTTTATGATCACCTTGCTCCAGAGACCAAACATACTTACCTTACGCCTGTGTATGCTCAACTGGTTCCTGAAAGTCAAGCAGACTACCTGATACCTGTGTATGCTCACCTTGTTCCTGAATCTGTAGCTATCTTTTATCCCATGACTGTCTCACCAACAGTACATGCTGGGTATCTGTGCCTTCTGAGAAACCTGTGTCTACAATACCAGTGACAGGCTTTTTTAAACCAGCTATGCCTGCAGTACCTATCTGGCATCCCGTGAAACTGTGTCACCAACAGTACCCACTGTGGATCCTGTGCCCACTAAGAAACCTGTGTCTACCTTACCAGTGACAGCCTTCTACAAATCATCTGTACCTGCTGCACCTATCTGGTATTCTGTGTCTCATCAAGAGTACCTACTGGGTATTTTGAGCCTGCTGAGAAACCTGTGTCTACTTTATTCTTACTAGTTGTGCCTGCTGTACCTACCAAGTATTCTATGTCAACTTCACCCTTTACTGTTCAGTTAAGCACCAGTGTCTATTGGACTTACTGCAAACTATTTAAAGTATTCTGAGCTTTGTATTGGACTTTAGTGTTTTGCCAAAGGCCTATGTTCAAACTTGCTGTTTTATTGATCTTCAAGAAGAACAACCAACTGTTATTTTGCTTATCAATGAGAAACGCTTTCAAAATACTTTCATTGTTCTGTGTATCTGTTCCGGCATTCAGATTTCCACGCACCCTAACCACCTCACAATATGATGGATTGTCTATGTCAACTTCACCCTTTACTGTTCTGTTAAGCACCAGTGTCTATTGGACTTACTGCAAACTACTTAAAGTATTCTGAGCTTTGTATTGAACTTTAGTGTTTTGCCAAAGGCCTATATTCAAACTTGCTGTTTAATTGATCTTCAAGTAGAACGACCAACTGTTATTTTGCTTATCAATGAGAAACGCTTTCAAAATACTTTCATTGTTCTGTGTATCTGTTCCGGCATTCAGAGTTCCACGCACCCTAACCACCTCACAATATGATGGATTGTCTTAGACCATTTCACAAACAGTCAGCCAGATTCCGAGTTTTGCGTTATGAGCTGCTCGGTAATAACTGGCAAGTTATTTCCACCGCTCACCTCACCTTTAATAGCGCTGCTATTACAGGTATGCAAAAAAACAGCGTTAGCAGGCAATATGGCAGCGTTGAGCTCCATACTGCACACAAATACCAGCACTGTTTTGAGCTGGTTTTACGTGCTCGTGCACGATTACCTCATAGGCATCAATAGGGAGAGCTGGCTAAAAAACAAAGCCTAACACTTGCAATAAAGGAGCTTAAACCTCCGTAACGCAGCCCCGTTGATTCCTATGGGGAAAGGCAATTTTTGTTCACACCTAACACCCTAACATAAACCCTGAGTCTAAACAACCCTAATTTGCCACCCCCAACATCGCCAACACCTACATTACACTTATTAACCCCTAATCTGTCACCCCGACATCGCTGCCACCTACCTACACTTATTAACCCCTAATCTGCCACCCACAATGTCGCCGTCACCTACATTAATGTATTAACCCCTAATCTGCCGCCCCCAATGTTGCCACCACCACTATACTTAAGTTATTAACCCCTAAACCTCTGGCCTCCCACATCACTAACCCTAAATAAATATATTAACCCCTAAAGCTAAGTCTAACCCTAACCCTAACACCCCTAACTTTAATATAATTAATATAAATCTAAATAAAAATTACTATCATTAACTAAATAATTCCTATTTAAAACTAAATACCTATAAAATAAAACCTAAGCTAGCTACAAAATAACTAATAGTTACATTGTAGCTAGCTTTGGTTTTATTTTTATTTCATAGCTAAGTTTGCATTTATTTTAACTAGGTAGACTAGTTAGTAAATAGTTATTAACTATTTACTAACTATCTAGTTAAAATAAATACAAACTTACCTGTGAAATAAAAATAAAACCTAAGCTAGCTACAATATAACTATTAGTTATATTGTAGCTAGCTTAGGGTTTATTTTATAGGTATTTATTTTTAAATATGAATTACTTAGTTAATGATAGTAATTTTTATTTATATTTATTTTAATTATATTAAAGTTAGGGTTGTTAGGGTTAGGGTTAGACTTAGGGTTAGGTTTAGGGGTTAATATATTTATTTAGTGTTAGTGATGTGGGAGGCCAGAGGTTTAGGGGTTAATAACTTTAGTATAGTGGCCGCGACATTGGGGGCAGCAGATTAGGGGTTAATAAGTGTATGTAGGTTGCAGCGATGTTAGGGACAGCAGATTAGGGGTTAATAATATTTAACTAGTGTTTACGATGCGGGAGTGCGTCAGTTTAGGAGTTAATATGTTTATTATAGTGGTGGCGATGTCCGGAGCAGCAGATTAGGGGTTAATAATTTTATTTTAGTGTTTGCGATGCGGGAGGGCCTCGGTTTAGGGGTTAATAGGAAGTTTATGGGTGTAAGTGTAATATGTAACACTTTAGTTATAAGTTTTATGGTACAGCTCTGTAACATAAAACCCATAACTACTGACTTTCAGTTTACGGTACAGATCTTGTAGTTATGGGCTGTACTGCTCACTTTTTGGCCTGCCAGGCAAACTCGTAATACCGGCGCTGTGGAAGTCCCATTGAAAAAGGACTTTTTAAAAAGTGCGGTAGTTACGTTGCGTGACGGCCAAAAAAGTGTGCGGTACAGCTGTACCTACAAGACTTGTAATAGCAGCAATAGTGAAAAAGCAGCGTTATGAGGCTTTTTCACTCATAACGCAAAACTCGTAATCTAGCCGAGTGTTAGGTATCACAATTTTCTGCGTGGTTACCGGAAGTATTGTAATTTGCATGTCAAGGCTGTAGCTTTTTCAAGAACATAGTGTGCCAGTCCCTCACTTTAATTTATATGGAGCGGAAGTGTCCCTTAGAGTTCAAAACATCCATATTTATTGTTGCTATACAAGATATATATGTATCAAAAAGATTATATTGGGGGCTGAGCTAGCCTAGAAGCTGAGCGGTCGCATTTTCATGCAGCTCCAGTAATTTATATGTTTAAAGTATATTTTGCGATCGCTCTGCATACCAAACCACCAACAAAAGTTATACCCGGGCGATTGGGGAGCCCTTCTGAGCCAGACGAACCCTATGAGAACCCTAGGAGAGGCTATTAGACCTGATATCTTTGGGAGACATCTGCCAGACGGAATCTCGTAGCGGCCATCTTAAGGCAGACATACTACATGAGCATAGTGAAGATGGCAGCATTAACAAGAGCTTTGGAAGCCTTCGCAAGGCACATGGACAGGCACTATTGGGATCTAAAATGGGAGTTTATGACCTTGCGCTGTCAAACTCCGGTAGCTCTCGGACAATCTACAGAGGAAAACCCCTACCCAGAGTGCCAGATTAGCACGCAAGAGACAACGCCAGAAGCCCAGCACTCCCTGCTGACTACAACCTCCGCAGCTGCTGAGTCTAACAAGGCATTTATAGCGCTCTCAGAGGGGAACCTGCCAAGCTTAGTTGTACCCAGGCAACAATCTATTGACAAACTGACGCCAACAAAACTAAAGGAGAACCTGACAGGCTCAACTCCACAAAATAACACAAGCGGTGGCGCTGGAACACCCCAGTCTACATTCGGATCTCCTCCCGCTACTTCTATGGAGCCACATTCTACACCCCAAGCAAGGAATCTCGGAACAGAGAATAATCCATACCTTATAGCTTATGCAGCAGGCGACCGCAGCAGAGATCTGGTGACGGCGAAGATGAGGAGACCAGTTCAGCAGAGAATGTACTGCACCGGCACAAGATGGCTCTGGGCCTGCACATACACATCCTTGCTGCTCACATGGTTTACCCCTTTACCTACATTCAGATCAGGAGTGGGGTAAGACGATACGCTGATGGGCCCCTGACAGGTCATCCTAACACTCGTTTTGTGGAGACCTCTCACAGAATGACTTTACACTTTATTTATGCTCTACAGATTAAATTGCATAGACTAGGCTGTATGAGCCTGTTATGACGATATTACAGTTTTAAATATTAGACTTTGCTCTTCATAACATCTGGGACATGACTTGTTGTGTTCTACATGTAAATTGGTGTTTTAGTCATAAAGTGCCCCAAATATTGTTATCAGACAAGCTAATAGATATACTGGGGTCAATCTGTATATTCTCATCTGAGTGTTGAGCTCTGTAGTTTTTTAGGTATACGCATTGAGAGTATTCCTTACCCTATATTAGGCTACTTCCATTACACCACTATTTGCAAGCCTTAACTAGCTAAATATCAACTTATGATGTCTCTCCACTATCTGTACTATTGCTGTATATCATAATTTGACACACATTGCTCCCAGAGTGTTTGGATCACATGTGAATATTTTATTCCCTGTGGCAGGCTCTCTACTGTTTAGTACTATATTTTGAATGTTGCAAGATGCCTGGAGACTCTCTCTCAATACCTCTAAAGTCATTTGGGCCCCTCAAACTAACTTCCCTGATGTATGTTTATGTCTGTGTAACTTACATGTTATATATTTACTATCTCTATATAACATTTAGCTTTTCTCACAATACACTGAGGTTTAGTCTCCCCAACTAATGTTTTATGAAGGTGAATCAGCCTTATACTCTAGAAGAATCTACTGTTTCAGCGTTAAAATATATAAAGGGACTTATGTTATTAGCCTAATCTAAATGTTCTTTGGGTTTATTTTTTACTATGCACTAATTGATCGGTTGTTACCCCATAACCCTAGTCTTATATGGCTATTTAGTATTATATAGCACCACATAACCTCCACACGTGGAGTTATACAAGTCTCTCATCTAGGCAAACTATTAGGCCTCCTATTTATTTAGCCCCCTCCTAGAGAGGATATACCTTAACCCCTAATACTTGCACATAACTTGCAGACTTATTTGTTAAACCTAGTAAAGGAGCAAGTATGACATCACTTACATAGGTGCTTCTGATACTGATGTGGTGGATGAGACAGCTTAGACTACTGCAGCCAGGATTACATATCCATAGTTAAAATGAAATTAACCTCCTTTAGTGCATGTTAACTGTTGAGCAGCCTCCTCCTGAAGCTGGCATGATATCCACTACAAGTGTCTTTTACAAATGGGAAATCCTCTCAGTAGTAACACACTCATTTGTTATCTTTCCTAAGTGTACAGCTATGTAGTGACCAATTATCTATATTCGCATACATTTCTAGGCCTGGCCTGCACTTTGGTCAGGGGTTAATATGTTGGCTGCTGTTCATGCGATATTTAATGACTTAGAAGCTCTACAAACTCTATCTGACCCCTCTTCTTCCTTTCCCGCCGGCACCTATTACCTGCGGGTCATATCCCTACTCCCTTTACCAGCATCGTCTATAGTTGACATCTCCCCAGGAGAGGGGCCCATGTAGTAGTCCTTTCCTTTTCGGGTATATATAAATGCACCCTCCCTGGTTGCACCCTCTCTGGGTAGCTACCCCTATTTTTACATGCCCTAACCTCAATATATTAAGGACGTAGATGGAAGATAACCTCACTAGAAGTTTACTTGTAAGCCCTGAGACCCAATTCTATTTCATTCTTAAATAGCCCTGCAGTCTACATCTTGTAAATATAACTTCCCCCCCCACTTGTATCCTTTCTGAGATGCTTCCCTTACTTTCACATACCCTAGCTTTAATTTACTAGAGGCGTAGTTTAAAAATAACCCCACTAGGAGCGTACTTAGATGCTTTGAGATTCCATTCCATTCTACTTAGCCCTGTAGTCTGTACCTTCATAAAACTTTAACTGGCTCCGCCCTCCCTTCTCCCCTCCGTTGCGAGCGGCTTTTGTCCGCTGTATTCCCCACCCCCCCATACATTTAGGCCTACGGGAGGCCTAACAAAAGCCAGCTCCCTACCTCTCACTATTTTCAGCTTTTAGAATACCTCTTATCTTGAGGGTAGAGACCACTTGTTACCTGTTATAAAAAAAAAACGAGGCTTCTTCTCTATTTGTTCCAGTCACATATATTTCATAAATATAGTTTTAAATTTTTCACTTTATACTCAACACTGAACTACTATGGACTAGTTACTAAGATAACAAATATTACATTGACACACCAAAGTTGCAACCCTTGTCTGCCTTCAATATGTGAATTGCATTAGTTTCTTTATTGTTTTTGTTCTGTGCCTGGACATACTTTTTATTGTATTGTTTTTACTCAATGCCTCAATAAAAAAATTATGTCAAAAAAAAAAAAAAAAAAAATTATATTTACTCGAAAATTGTTGAGGATATATGATAAACAGAAGATGAAAGTAAAATAATAGATGTAAAGTACAAAATGGAATAGTTAAATACAAAAATATAATCTTAGCAGTAGTGTCTATTAATCAAATGTTTGAATTCTTTAATTTTTATATCAGTCTTCAAGATATTTAAGGCAAGATTACAAGTGGATTGCTAAATATCACTTTCAACTAATGTGCGCTGGTATTACAAGTTAACTGCAATTGATTGCATTGCTGGGAAGCATTGCGCTCATGAGAGAGCTCTTCCATAGTCTCCAACGGGACCCTCGTTCTGATGCCATCAGAGATAGCATCCGAACCTTGCACAGCAAAGGGGTAAGTAGCCCAGCAATGGCAGCATATTTTTAAATATATATGTATATGACTATATACATATATATTTATGGGTTAATATGTGTATATACATATATATTTACTGGGAACACACAGTTTCCATAGACCACAATGTAAAGGTACTTTTCAGTGCAGGTTATTTTTCTAACACCCCACTCCACCAACTTTAGATCCCCAAAACTGCCTAGTGCAGTTGTCCTGGGCTGTTAGTAAGCCAGATTAGCCACTGTTAGTGGGAGTGAGGCATTGCAGAAATAGTGTAAAGTGTAATTAGGCCACCCCAGGCTAGCGATTGCAGGAATAGGGTATCCCTGCGATCAGCATGCATCTCATGCTGTTGCTGGAAGCCAGTCACAGTGATTGTATACTTAGATACTAGCATGTTGCAGAACATGCAGGTATCAGGCTCACTGGGTCTTCACTGGATGCCTCAGGATGCCCAAAAAGTGCTCCATGGTCATGTGATCACTGTGAAAGCCAATTATAGTGATCACATGTCATAAATGGCAAGTCATTGCTAACATTGACTTGTCTTGCCCCTCCCTTTCTCTCCCAGTAAGCATATACAATAAAAAAGTGTTACATTTATTTTAATTTGTATGTATTTTTAATAAATTTAATTTTAATAGTTTTATTTTTTATAATTTTATTTTAAATAAAGTCTTTTAATAAAGTGTTTTTATGCTTTTATACCCCTAAATATTATTTTCTGCACCTGGCGATAAAAAGGTTTTACATAATGTGTCAAAATACATACAATACTAAATAAATACCCTGGGGTGCCTAAATTTTACAAATATTTTCTTTTGTGTAGCAATTTTAAATGGGTGACCACTATTTAGTTCAAGCATAGCATATTTTAGCTCCAAAACACTAATTTAATCTCTGTAGCATTTGGCATTCCTTTAGAAAAATTACTTGACAAACTTAGGGGTATTTCTAAAATCAGAAAAACTTAATTAATCTATTTGGAGGTACTTTTAGCTACATTAGTATTGTTGAAATGGTAATGAAAAAAAAAAAAAAAAAGTTTTTTTCAAATTTCCCGCCATTTTTTTAGTATTAAATTCCTATTTATTGTGATTGTATATACCCATATAGGGTATAACTAGAAATCCCTGTTTGTCTGTTAAAATGTTTATATAGTATGTATGGGTGCAATTAACAAGAGGGTGGATAGTTAAGGTGAAACCAACAGATACGCCAAAATTGCTTATGTCATTTAAAGGGACAGTCTACTCCAAAATTGTTATTGCTTAAAAATATTGATAATGCCTTTATTAATCATTCCCCAGTTTTGCATAACCAACATGGTTATTTTAATACACTTTTTACCTCTGTGATTACCTTGTATCTAAGCCTTTTCAGACTTGAATTTTATCCAATAAGTGCAGAGTCTGCCACAAACCTCGGGCGTTAGCACAATGTTATCTATATGGCTCACATGAACTAGCACTCCCCTGTTGTGGAAAGTAAATAAAAAAGCATGTGATAAGAGGCTGTCTTTAGTGGCTTAGAAACAGGCATAAATTAAGAGGTTTAAAGGTTATAAAGTATATTAATATAACAATGTTGGTTGTGCAAAGCTGGGGAATGGGTAGTAAACAATATCAATTCTGGTGTAGTCTGTCCCTTTAAGCACGGAAACTGGGAAAACATTGGTCCTTAAGTGGTAATTAATTTATGAGAACAGGGCTTATCAATCATCTCAGACAAGTCCATTCATTATGATTTCATTCTTCCCCCACATGATTAATTAAATAATGTTTTCATGCTAACAAACAAAATAATAGACATGGCCAAAAAAATAGTTTAATCTGAAAGAGCTATTTCCTATTTTTCAAAAAGTTCAGTTCAGCCCAATTGTATTCATGTGGGTGTCCGATTTAGCCTAATATTGGTTTTGGATTAAAAATAATCTTACATTATAAATAGAAGCTATATTTCAATGCCAACAGAACATAGGGGTTTTGTACAAAATTCACTATTAAAGTCTATTGGAATTTTTGTTGTTAAATCATTTGATTAACTTTTCCGCTAATTTGTTGCAGCCTATCTTGACCTCTCTGGACCTCCTGACTTTGTGATTTGTATCTGACCATTTATTCAAAGTGATTAAAAATGGCTGAGCATTCTGTAGTCATCCACTTCCCTATGAAAGCTTAAGGCTTGATTGGACAAGCCTGTATAAGTAAAAATAATTGTATAGGGAACATAAATGGTTAGACCCCTGTACATCACTACAATCTATGGAGTTGATCTATATAGTTCCTCTCGTGCCCCTTTCTGAACTTCTTTTTGGCAGATAACGCAGTAATTGGAAATACTACTGCTTTATCTACTGCATTTTATATTTAACTGTATTTGGAATTGCATTAAATGCTTAGAAAAAAATATTTCTATATATTAGAGCAGCTAACCTGAAGGTAAGTCACTGAATTATGATTTGTGTGATTTCTCTGCATTTAATTTAATTAACACTAATTTACTTATAAGAGCGAATGACAAAATGCAAACAGTCATTTTCAACACCTCCTCTAGTTTACTGACAAGGCTAGAAAACATTCTAGACATAAACGCTTACAATATCCAGGTTACATTGATTAATTTGTGACTTGAAAATGTATTCTCTATATGTTTAATGTGTGTGTTTTGCTTTTTACCTATTACCTGAAAGTTGTTCATTTAATTTTCAATTTTTGCAAGACGATTATGTATTAAAAAAATAAACATTATAAAAATGATAAGCAGAATGTACTGTATCTTTAAGAAAGTAATACATCTTATATAGATTAAATACAAGGATTGATAATCAGTAAGATAACCTGCAAAGTTTACAATTTCTTTAAATATAGGTGCTTTTATGAATAACACAAACTAAATAATTTTGTTCTTTAAATTGCTAAAAATGCTCCTAACATTGTGTTCGACACTACCACTGAATAAATCTTTTTAATGTTCCCCTCAAGTAAAATGAAAATTCATTTATACAGCTGAGATGATCTGCCTAATAAGAGGATATGTGGAATGTAGAAATTGGAAATCATTACCCAGGAAACACTGTATGCATTATTTTTGTGCTTGCTTCAGATTGCATTGCTAGAGAAAATTAGGAACCTAGCTGTGAAGAAGTTAAAGAGCGTCCCCCAAAGAGCTTCTGCCCTAAAATTGATTTTGTAAGAAAGCATTAAAAAGCTGTTTGGATTGATTGCTTGCTAATATAAAGGAATACTGTTTGCCACCATGTGAGTTAAAAAAAGAGAATCTTCATTCATGCATGTTATTAAAACTAGGAACCTGTAAGCCTCTGTAGGAAGATAAAGGATAATGTTGGGATATAGAAACAATGATCTTTCATTATTTGGGATTTAAAGACAATACAATGTTTTTACTAATGTAAAAGAATCATTGGTTACCATATCCTATAGCAAATTTAAACTTCACATGAATTTGAACCGTAAAACTCTTATAAACCTTCAACTAGGAATTTCCATTTGGTTGACCATGCATGGATTTAATCTTGAATGGCCAAATATTCTTGTATTATGTGAAAATAATTTTACTGCTATTGTCTCCATGTAATAATAGAACGGGATTATAATGTAGTTACAATTAATTATATCCACAGTTAAAATGTGTAACTGTGAATAAAAAGCCATAATTCTAGGAACAGTCCTAAAATATACAGTATAACCCATAGTAACCATTTTAAATTATTTATATTACTTTATTAATTGGGCTTAATCAAAGTAATTTGATCTTCATCTGAGCCTGAACAATAAATAATGAGAATATTATTAAATAAATACCACACACAGTTCATATTTTCTTCTGCATGTTGATCTATCATTTAATATCTTTGTTAAACATTAGTGAAATAATTTAATGATCAGTGTTTAATATAGAGGTATGCAAGATGTTCAATGTAAAAGAAAATGATCAGTTGATAACATGAATGGTTTTTAATATAAATCAAGCATTGCCTATATCACAGACAGTTTTACCAGCAAGAAGTGCCTGATATAAATTAACAGATGTTTACTAAAGTTTAGAATTGGACTTAATCACTTTAATATATAAAAAGTGTCCAGACTTGACCATTCAGATTTTTTGGAACAATATATGAGGTTTTACCTTGGTAGTTTCTAACTCTCTACCATTGATATATGGTGCTTACAGGTCCGAAGGATTTTGGTGATTGATAAATATCCCTACAATGGAAAAAATGGAGTCATTTTATATGAATTACTTATAGGTGACATTATTTAGAGGTATGATAATCATATCCCTGATATGTCCAAGGTTGCCCTTATACCTTTTTGTATGTCAATTCCCTATTTCATGTTGTATATCCATCCTCTTGTAAATCAAATATCTTTTTGACCTTATTTGATATATTGCGTTCGCATTGCTCTGAAGCTTTGCACTTACAAGAGCGTGATTCCATAGGCTCCAATTGGAGCCTTGTTTTCATGCCGTCACACACCGCATGAGAAGTAGTGCAGCGAAGGGGATAAGTGGCGCAGCGATGGGCAGCAAATATAAATATATATACTGTATATATATATATATATATATATATATATATATGAATATATATATATATATATATATGTCAGGTATTCCCCTTTAAGATAACTCCTCCTACATAGTCTTTATAAGCCCTGCACACC
This sequence comes from Bombina bombina, assembly GCF_027579735.1. NCBI lineage: Eukaryota > Metazoa > Chordata > Amphibia > Anura > Bombinatoridae > Bombina > Bombina bombina. The sequence goes on along the minus strand of NC_069502.1, from coordinate 698,140,176 downwards.
TGCAAGCAGGTGCTTAGTATTTTGTTTGCTACAGAGTGACTTGTAGAAATATAGCTGAGCTCCAATCTCCCTTGAGGATTATTTTTACCTTTACAAATTTCTCAAGTTTCAAGATTTACTAGTTATCCAAAAGAGAGACCTAGAAGCATATTTCAATCTGTTCACACAACCTGTGATCAAAGAAAATCTTCAGCCGGATCAAACAGGATTCAATTGCGGTCACTACCACCATTTCTAAATCTAAGAGCGGAATATTACCTGCTGCTGATTCTGTTGGAAAACACAAGAGTCATCGGATTGCAAGCTTAAAAACAATATCAAACCTTACCGAAGCTTTCTCCGCTCACAAACAACGGAGCAAAACCACTCCCACCTCAGTGACGTAACGGACCTGTGTTTCAGATCGGAAAGCCGTAAGCAGAGGTAGCGTCTTGATTCTCAGTGACTAACCTTAAAGAGTACCTCATTCCAAGCTGCTTATTCCTGTACATCTCTACAGTAAGTTACTACAATCCTTGTTGTTGTTGCATAAGATCTTGCTGATATATGATGTTAAGAGACTTTAATACACTCTGACCTACTATACTGCATGTGCTCAAGAGAGAGTTTCTATCAAGATATTTACCTCACCTCATAAGTTAAAAGACTTCTTAATCAATTTTGGCTCTCATATGGTTTACTACAGTTTTGCATATAGCAGCACTGTTTGATATATTGTATCCCTAGATTTCAACTTATTAAATCACTGCATTACAAAGTTACCTTTCAAGCACCATATTGGTAATATGGTTTGCAGTGATACAAACTACTATTTTTTAGTGGTAACACACATTGTGATAACTCAGCAACTGAGATCCTCCCATATATCATAATTTTCAGAACTTAACATAATACTAAGCCATAAAATAATAGATCCAGCTGAGTTGCCTCAGTTTGTTTACTCCCTATCACAGAGGGTTGATCAACTAGCACAGGGGCTGAGAGAGCTTCAAGTCGAGAACCAGTCTCTACGTGACATAATAAAGGATAGCATTGCACAAAGGGGTCCATCTCCCGATTTATCCCCAGAACCTCAGGTATCATTACCTGAGACATTTTCAGGTAATAGGAAGCAATACCGCCAGTTTAAGAATGCATGCAATCTCCTGTTCACTTTGAAGCCGAAGACTTACAATTCAGATAGAATCAGAGTTCTTACCATTGTATCATACCTTAGGGGTGAGCCACATGTTTGGGCGGATACATGCTATGAAAACAATGACCCTATTCTCTCCTCATTGCAACCCTTCTATAATAGCATGGATGAGTTATACCAGGACACAGATCTGCAACTCACTGCCGAGGCAAAAATGAGAGCTCTGAAACAGGGCCGCAGGGCTGTTGAGGAGTATATAACGGACTTTAAGCAATACAGTACAGACTCACAGTGGAATGCTATAGCCCTTCGCAATCAGTTTCGCTTTGGACTTTCGGATCAGATTAAAGATGAGTTTGCTAGAATGGATATGCCATATAGCTTAGAGTTGCTCATGAAGATGGTCATTCAAATTGACAGAAGGCTGAGAGAAAGAAAATTGGAATGTTCCTATTCAGATTCACCAACCAAAACAACCAGCACCTACTCACAAAATTCACCACTAACAAGATCAACTGAAGAACCCATGGATTTGGGAATCATCCGTGGCCCTATCTCCTCACAAGTAAGGATACGCAGAAGAAACCTACAACTCAATTGTGCAAATCCCTCACATATTGTCAAGGATTGTCCGCTACTGCTCAAGTCAAAAAGAAGTAAGTCACAAATATTTACTGTACATCCAAAGTACAATGTTAACCCTTCTTACTGTCGTATTCCTTTGTCCTTACAGTGGCAGCAACGGAGACTCAACACTGAAGCTATAGTCGACTCAGGAGCCAGTGGCTGTTATATTGATGTTAATTTAGTTCATATCAATAAAATACCTTATGTGTGTAAGCAAAAACCTGTCTTCATTAGAGTCATTGATGGTACACCTATAAAAACAGGACCTATTACACATCAAACCTTACCACTTGCTCTAGTTACCTCAACTGGTCACACAGAGACTCTATCTTTTGATATGATTCCTTCCCCTCTTTTTCCTATTGTCTTAGGTTTATCATGGTTGCAACTCCACCAGCCTACCATACTGTGGAAGGACTTGCAGGTTAAATTGGATTCGACTTACTGCAGGAAAACCTGTTACCCACTACACCATTGTCTTGTACAGATTTCGGAGAACTTAAGCAATCTACCCCCTCATTACCTTGATTTCTCAGATGTGTTTAGTAAAAAACAAGCAGAGACTTTACCCCCTCATAGACAGTACGACTGTCACATCGAATTACAGCCAGGGGCTACAATTCCTTATGGCCGATTATACCCTCTTAGCAAACCTGAACTCGACCATTTGATAGAATATATCAACGAGAACTTGAAGAAGGGCTTCATTAGGCCCTCAACTTCCCCTGCTGGTGCCGGTTTATTCTTTGTCCGTAACAAGGACATGTCACTCAGACCCATCATCGATAACCGCAAACTAAATAAAAACACCATAAAAAATTGTTATCCTCTTCCTCTCATTCCCGAATTAATTGAGAGAGTGCATCAAACAACGATCTAAACTAAACTTGACCTACGCGGGGCCTATAACCTGGTTCGTAATAGGAGAGGTGATGAGTGGCTTACCGCCTTCAGGACAAGATACGGGCATTTTGAGTACTTGGTCATGCCATTTGGGCTCTGCAATGCCCCAGGTACTTTTCAGCACTTTGTCAACGACATTTTTAGGGATCTGTTGGATACATGCATCATCATTTACCTGGATGATATCCTCATATATTCAAATAATTTACAGGATCATATTACACATGTACGTCAAGTATTGGAGAGACTAAGGAAACACCACCTCTTTGCAAAGATTGAGAAGTGCATTTTCCACACCACAGAACTATCTTTCCTAGGTTGCCATATTAGTCCAGATGGAATCAAGATGGAAGACGCAAAGGTTAAGGCAGTAACTGATAGGAGACAACCTAGGAACAAAAAACAATTGCAACAATTTCTTGGTTTCTCAAATTACTATAGAAAGTTTATAAAGAATTGTTCTCATATAGTTAAGCCTCTAACTCGTCTCACCGGTGTAAACACCACTTTTTCTTGGGACAATGACGCAAATGAAGCTTTCAAGCTTCTCAAAACTCGTTTTACCACAGCTCCCATTCTACGCTTTCCTGACCCTAACCTACCATACATTCTCGAAGTGGATTCCTCAAATTTTGGCATTGGAGCAGTTCTATCTCAACGTCTATCTGACTCCTCGCCAATTCATCCAATAGCTTTTTTCTCCAAAGCTATGTCCCCTGCCGAGTTACATTATACAATCGGAGAGAAGGAGTTATTAGCGATTAGACGTTCGCTTGAACATTGGAGACATCTCCTTGAGGGCACTGTTAAACCCATACAGATAATAACCGATCATAAGAACCTAGAGTATCTCCACACTAGTAAGACCCTATCATCTCGTCAGGCACGATGGTGCCTTTATTTCACCAGATTCAACTATACCATCACTTACAGAACAGCTAAACTGAACGGCAAGGCAGACGCCCTTTCCCGAAAAGACAAGAACAATATGATTCTGCCTGACATAAAACCTATTATTCCACCAGAAAGATTCATAGGTCTCACGTCGACTTTATCTTCCTCCCTAAAGACATATAAATTAGAACAAAACTTCATCGCGGACTATAATCTACATAAAAACCAGGAAGGTCTGTTCTGCCACAACAACAAATTATATGTTCCCCCTAGCTTGCAATCCGACATCCTATTCAACTGCCATGATATTCCAGCAGCTGGACATCAGGGTATCAGAAGAACATATGAAAAGGTTTCTAGACATTACTGGTGGCCACAGATGAAGAGCACTGTAACTGATTACATACAGTCCTGTGTAGTCTGCGCAACATCAAAGACCCAGACCAGACATCCTTACGGTCACCTCATGCCCATAGCCATTCAACAAAAACCATGGTAACATGTTGGTTTATATTTCATCGTTGATTTGCCCAGATCTAACAAATTCAACACTATACTTGTGGTTGTAGACCTTTTTAGCAAGATGGCACATTTTATTCCATTTTAAAAACTGCCCACTTCCGCAGAGACAGCTAAATTATTCATTGATCACATTGTAAGATTACATGGAGTTCCCTCAATTCTCACATCCGACCGTGGAACACAATTCTCCTCCAGATTCTGGAAACAATTATATCAACTACTCAAGATTTCTCACTGTTACAGCACCTCTTTCCATCCCCAAACAAATGGACAGACCGAACGAGTCAATCAATGGCTAGAGCAGTATATTTGTTACTTCTGTACCCAACACCAGGAAAACTAGTCAGACCTACTCTCTATGGCAGAATTCACCCACAATGACTCACTCAACTCTAGCACAAAAATGACCCCTTTCTTTGTCAACTATGGTTTTCACCCATTCTTCACCTTCTCCACAGATTCGGTTTCTACATCTCCACTAGTTGATGAATACACTAACACATTAAAGGAGACATTCACCTTGGCTCATCAAAATATAAGACAATCACAAAAAAGCCAAAGCCGTTACTACAACCTTAGAAGACAACCAACACCTTGTTATACAATTGGTGACTACGTTTGGCTGTCAACAAAGAATCTTCGCCTATAAATTCCTTCAAAGAAACTCGGAAAACTCTTCATTGGACCCTTCCCTATAGTGAAGGTGGTTAATGCTAACGCCATGACCCTGGACCTTCCACCATCCATAAGGATCCATCCTACTTTTCACGTCTCCCTGTTAAAACCAGCGGGTCACATGAGAGACTCCACTACTACTCTGCCTCCCACTCCAGTTCAATCAATTTTGGATGAATTTGAGGTTCAAACGTTGTTGGATTCCAGAATCCGTAGAGGACAACTCGAATATCTTGTGCATTGGAAAGGCTATTCCAATGAAGAAGATACTTGGGAACCTTCCTCAACCCTTCATGCACCCAGACTCATTTCCCTATTCCATCGACGACACCCGGATAGACCCAGACCTCAAGTGCTGGAACCACTTGCCTGAAGAGGGGGTGATGTCAGGTATTCCCCTTTAAGATTACTCCTCCTACATAGTCTTTATAAGCCCTGCACACCTGCAAGCAGGTGCTTAGTATTTTGTTTGCTACAGAGTGACTTGTAGAAATATAGCTGAGCTCCAATCTCCCTTGAGGATTATTTTTACCTTTACAAATTTCTCAAGTTTCAAGATTTACTAGTTATCCAAAAGAGAGACCTAGAATCATATTTCAATCTGTTCACACAACCTGTGATCAAAGAAAATCTTCAGCCGGATCAAACATGATTCAATTGCGGTCACTACCGCCATTTCTAAATCTAAGAGCGGAATATTACCTGCTGCTGATTCTGTTGGAAAACACAAGAGTCATCGGATTGCAAGCTTAAAAACAATATCGAACCTTACCGAAGCTTTCTCCGCTCACAAACACCGGAGCAAAACCACTCCCACCTCAGTGACGTAACGGACCTGTGTTTCAGATCGGAAAGCCATAAGCAGAGGTAGCGTCTTGATTCTCAGTGACTAACCTTAAAGAGTACCTCATTCCAAGCTGCTTATTCCTGTACATCTCTACAGTAAGTTACTACAATCCTTGTTGTTGTTGCATAAGATCTTGCTGATATATGATGTTAAGAGACTTTAATACACTCTGACCTACTATACTGCATGTGCTCAAGAGAGAGTTTCTATCAAGATATTTACCTCACCTCATAAGTTAAAAGACTTCTTAATCAATTTTGGCTCTCATATGGTTTACTACAGTTTTGCATATAGCAGCACTGTTTGATATATTGTATCCCTAGATTTCAACTTATTAAATCACCGCATTACAAAGTTACCTTTCAAGCACCATATTGGTAATACGGTTTGCAGTGATACAAACTACTATTTTTTAGTGGTAACACACATTGTGATAACTCAGCAACTGAGATCCTCCCATATATCATAATTTTCAGAACTTAACATAATACTAAGCCATAAAATAATAGATCCAGCTGAGTTGCCTCAGTTTGTTTACTCCCTATCACAGAGGGTTGATCAACTAGCACAGGGGCTGAGAGAGCTTCAAGTCGAGAACCAGTCTCTACGTGACATAATAAAGGATAGCATTGCACAAAGGGGTCCATCTCCCGATTTATCCCCAGAACCTCAGGTATCATTACCTGAGACATTTTCAGGTAATAGGAAGCAATACCGCCAGTTTAAGAATGCATGCAATCTCCTGTTCACTTTGAAGCTGAAGACTTACAATTCAGATATATTGTATCCCTAGATTTCAACTTATTAAATCACCGCATTACAAAGTTACCTTTCAAGCACCATATTGGTAATACGGTTTGCAGTGATACAAACTACTATTTTTTAGTGGTAACACACATTGTGATAACTCAGCAACTGAGATCCTCCCATATATTATAATTTTCAGAACTTAACAATATATATATATATGTATGTGTTAAAATGTGTATATACACATATTAACACATGAATATATATGTATATAAGCATGCCAGGTTTTTTTTTTTTTTCTAACATTCCACACAGGCCACTTTTAACCCCTTATAACTGCTTTTTGCAACTATTTATTTTTTTAAATAAAGATGTTTTTTTTTTTTTTAAATTAAAAACAAAACACCACTTCATTTTGGGGGCAATTGGGGGACATTTAGAAAATTAACCAGAGATCTGATCTCTGGTTAATTTTCTGAGCACTGATTGCTACCGCTAGCTCACAGTAGCAATAACCGGCCACTTGAAATGGCTGGTTATTTATCACACGCCTGTAAACAGGTGAATTTTCCCATTTACGGGAGCATTATAAATTAGCAAATTACTTTTAATCTAGCCTTTAAAAAATCATTGCTGGAATGATGTATTAAAAGCAAAAATTAATCTGAGAATAATTTGTACATATATTTGTATACACACCCTAATCACTCCCATGGGCAACAGCAAGTAAACGCTGATGATCCAGTACCTAGTGCATTGAATCACTCCCGGGGATGTTTTACCTTGCTTCTCATTTTGGATGTATGTTAGTTCCCTCTATCTCTTGAACAATCCTCTTAGTGCTGCTGGGGGCTGCTGCAATCCCTCCTACTTTCAAATTCCGGCTACAATTCTGTGGAAAATGATGGTGGAAGCTCTTCAAAGCAGATCTGAGGTGGAGTATCTCATACCATAAATTGTAATTATCAGCTGGATAAACATATGGAAAAATGTGGTTTGTGACATTAGCAGTGGTGTAAAGTAATTTTATATTTAACCCTTATATCAGCCTACCCAGTGAGCAGAACATGAAAAACATTCAGAACGTTTGGTGTATTTATATTTATTTTATTAACTCTGCATAATGTGTTAAGTAATATGTTCTAATTCTGTGTATTATAAATATGTATATGTATGTGTTTATGTGTATAGTGTGTATGTGCATGTGCATATTGTATGTATATAGTGTATGTGTGTTACAGTGTATGTATGTGTGTGTATATTGTTTGGTTGTGAATTAATTTATAGGGCTATTGTATCTGTAGCTCTTGGACTATGCCCTAACTAGGCCCAAGACCAGGGATGGCACCTGGCCTGAATTTCCAGTGCTAGAACGCACAAGGAGGTTACAGCTGCATGAAGGATGTGAGCCAGTGTGGCCGGAACGAACAGATAAATATTATATTATATTACTCTCATGTATGTATTTATGAGTTTGTATGTGTATATGTCTGTAAATACATATATACACATATAATTACATAAGTACATAAATACATATGTACACACATATAAACACACACTGTACTTTGTAATCTATTTTTGATGTGTTTTGTGACACTTTTTGTTTTGCAAATCAGTTAACTTGAAACTCTGAGGAAGCGGTAATAATTCTAGCGTTTATGTGTTTGTATGTGTATATGTCTGTAAATACATATATACGCATATAATTACATAAGTACATAAATACATATGTTCACACATATAAACACACACTGTACTTTGTAATCTATTTTTGATGTGTTTTGTGACACTTTTTGTTTTGCAAATCAGTTAACTTGAAACTCTGAGGACGCAGTAATAATTCTAGCGTTAATTGTGATTGCACTCAAGCGATTGCGCTTACTTTCAACTTGTAATACCAGCAGAAAACCCAATGCATGCAAATACCTATGATATACCCCTAATCGCTTGCTCATAAATGTTATCATTCAACTCATAATCTTTCCCAATATGTTTTCTAAAGGTGTTAATACTGTCAAGACATGGAACAGTTCCCACTAACCCATTTGTAGGTTGGCGTATGATGGGGCAAACTTTGCACCATTCGTTCTTTCATGTCACTGAAGTTAGAACCCCCTTTTATACATAAAGTAGTTGTGTTACAATCAATACTCAGAATCCAATAAAATAAACTGTTTTGTAAAATTAGCATAATAAGTACATTTAGACAAAAATATCTTAATAGCTTAAAATCCAAGTTCAACAACAAATGCAACATCCACTACCACAAAACCTATAGCTCTTTTCCCATTTAGATTACGAATGGAGCACTATTTAGCACTTTTGCTCACGCCCTAACTGTGCTAGAAGCAAGTTTTTTGTGCATGTTGGGTTGCGCTCATATTACAAGTCTTTTAATTAGAAGAACAATCTGACTTAAAGGGACATAATATTCATATGCTAAATCACTGGAAACTGATGCAGTATAACTGTTAAAAGCTGACAGGAAAATATCGCCTTAGCATCTCTATGTAAAAAAGGAAGATATTTTACCTCACAATCTCCTCAGCTCAGCAGAGTAAGTTCTGTGTAAAAAGTTATACTAAGCTGCTGCTCAGCTGCAGGTAAAAAAAAATAAAAATGAAGAAATGAACAGCAGCCAATAAGCATCAACAGTGCTGAGGTCATGAACTCTTTTACTGTGATCTCATGAGGTTTCACTTAAATCTCATGAGATTTCACTTAACTCTCATGAGTTTTCATTGTAAACTTCCATAAGCTGAATAGGGAAATAAAATGAGAGTGCACGTAAGCTTGCTCCTTCCACTGCCCCGGGACAGACATACAAATTTTTTGCTTAGACATCCTTTACAATTGGATGTGGCTACTAAGAAACTTTTGAGGTAAAATATCTTTCTTTTTTACATAGAGATGCTCAGGTGATATTTTCTAGTCAGCTTTTTACAGCTATACTGCATCACTTTCATGTGTTTAAACATTTGGGTATTATGGCCCTTTAATTGTGTTTGTTATCAAAAATAAAAAAAAATTATAAAATATTCTATAAAAAGTAGAAGCATCTCCTAAAGAAGATATCAAAGCAGAAAGGATCACATTAAAAAGAACTTGTTCCTGCAATCCATATGTGAAAAAAGACAGAAGAATCTTCAAATGAACTTCATAAAAGCTGAAGTGGTATAATGGTTTATTTTATATAATTTAGTAACACTTTTATGTTTAGTTTGTGTCTGGGAGGTGTTGGGTTGTATAATTTGTGATGGGGAAGGTGATCATCCTGAAGGGGGAATACTGTTGGTGGAATTGTAGATATGTATTTTGCAGCAGGATATTTCATTGGAGGCATTAAATGGAAAAAAATATATAATAGATGTATGTAATTAGATGTTTCCTTGTATACAATGAGCTACAAGGCTGATAAGACTCTGAGTAATCTCACATTGACAGATTAAAGGGTTTATGCTGACAAAAAACATATTTAAAATCTATAAATAAAGACAATTAACCTTTTAACGCCGTTCTGCCGTTCTATTCCGTCATAATTACAATGGGCTTTAGAGCCGTTATTACGGAATAGAACGTCATAGCCAATGACTGTCCTGAAGCCTTCTGCACTTCCTGGATTTGATTGCGGTTTGGAGGGCATTCCTAGGGTTATAGGGACGCCCACCAGACCCGATCCAATAATTGAAATCTTGTGATCGTGTGCACAATTGCGTGATTTAAATTTGTCTACATCGGAACAGTTGTTCCGATGTAGACACTTTAACCCTGGCAAGAAAGGGTTAAGACAACATTGCTATTTAGGCTTCAAGTTCATTTAAAAAGCTCAGTTTGTACATCTTAGTCAGATGAATCAGGTGCTTCTTCTGGGAACATGTGGAAAGAACTGGTGTGATAAGATCGTTACATTTTTATGACACGTTACTAAATGGACATGCATGACTTTTTGGAAGCTACATTTTGGAAAAAATATGAACAAAAAAATAGTAAATGATAAAGTTTTTACTATATTTTCAGCAGATGTTTTTTTTTTACCCTTTTCCTTTTAATATAAAATCATTAGAATTTACTGCTTTGTAATCCTTGGTTGGTGAGTGCTACTATAGTGAACCAAAATAAAAAAATATTAAGGCCCTTCTTCTAAAGCAAGTGAAATTGTAAACTTGTGCAAAATTTACTTGAAAAATTCAAGCAGCTATTCAAAATTAAGTGATTTTTCCTTAAACACTCAGAAACCAATGTGTGAAATATTGCAGGAAAATATATGCTCTAGTGGTATTTTACAAAAAACAAGCGAGAATAGAAACATGCTTGTGCTGTAAATCTTCACCATCTACTGGCAAAAACCGCTGTAAGCAAAAAAGGAAATAGAGACAGTAGGGCAAAAAAAATACATTTTAGTTTTGCTCCAGTTAAAGGACCATTAAATACAGTAGACATTCATAATAAACAAGTGCATAATAAAAATGCACTTGTTAATTTCACTTACTTTCTTTTTTAAATAAGCAAAATATCTGTTTCTGACAAATGTATTTCTCCCATTTGCCGGCCCCCTGTATCAAGTGACAGTCATAAGCCAATCACAGGCTAGTATTTGTATACAATGTGAACTTGTGAACATGCCTCAGAATAGTGTGCATATAAAAAGACAAAATTTGATAATGGAAGTAAATTGAAAAGTCTCTTTAATTTGCGTGCTCTATCTTAATCATTAAAATTTAACTTGACTTTAGTATCCTTTTAAAGATGATCATTTTTATGTCTCTACGCATACACAGGACCCCTTAACCCCTTAAGGACCAGGATCTTAAAGATATTTCTATAGGGAACGTGTTATTAATAGTGCGGTCTTGCCACAAGCGGCAAGACCGTTCTATTTCTGGTGATAAGAAGGAAGAAGGGTATAATAGCACAGTCCCGCACTATTAGAAACAAGAAAACCCTTAATAACAGGAGACATGCATGGTATGTTGTAGTCATTATAGAGTTTAGTTAAGTTACAGAAAAAAATTAAGGAAAATTTAAAAAAAAACGTGAACAAAAACCGTGAAGATAAAAATACCTCCATTTCTCTGATTATTAATATTATAATTTCATAAGCTGCTTGAAAACACTGCTTTATTTTTTTCAAGCTTTAGATTCATTTTCGTGAATATCAGACTGTACACTTCTTTTTAAATATAACGTGGATTAAAGTGAATATGTATTGATTAAAGCCCTAAATACAACCAAACCACCTTTTCATTTTTATCTGACTTCTGAAGAAGAAAAAAAGATAGAGACAGGAAGAGGAGGAGTCAAATAAACACCTGAGAAGTTGAGATTGCAAGATTATGTGTTTTTATCCTGGCCCCTGCATAAACGACCAGTCTTCATATGGAAATGTTGATTAACACTCGCCAATATTCCCTCTGTCTTTAGTACTGACATTGAAAAAATGATAGTCAGGGGCAGATAGAAGAGGAGTATTATAAAAAAACTTGGTCTTCATTTGTAGTGTTTTCTATTCAGTCCCATTTTGAAGTGCTTGTATATGTTGTTAAGTGCTACACAGGTTTAAGTGCTAAGATATGGAAATATCAAAAAGTAAAAACTACTTCAGCACAGAGCCAAGAAAAAAGAGTTATTATTGAAAGGTTTTATAGAGTGATACTGGATATCCAATAAGCTGTAGAAACATTTTTTGATAATGAGAGGAGGCATTATGAAGAAGTTGTATATTTGAATGTTTGAATCGAGTGTCGGAAATCGGAGTTACATAATAACATCTCAGACTTTGGACATGGTTTATCAGACCATGAATACTGAAAAGCTAATCAGCCAGATCAGAATCTAAGCCATGAAAAACAATAATGTGATGTTCTAAATTCCTTGCTTGCATAACATAACTGGAATCATTAAACATGAATGCATTCAATTCAATTCAAATGGAGAATTTTGCAAACTGTATAAACCCATGTTCTTTACAGCTATATAAGTTTTAAAATCATGTTTATGCTTTAATGATTTTTGTTATTAGAATGCAGATTTTAACTTTATTTTTCAATCTGCACCATCTGTTTCATTTGGGATTTTGGCCTTTTCTAATACTGGGCATTTTTCCTGTTCATAAAAATCATGATGCTGAAGCTGTGTGTTAATAGAAAAGTGTTCTTGATCTTTATATCTTTACCTTATATTTTATAAATTTGTGAATAATAAAAACTACTCAATAAAAAATGTAATTTATTTATTATTTTACCTTCAAAGCATCTAAAAAAGTATACATTTATACTACAAAATATAAGCCAGTTCACATAATCTTTGCATTATTTATGTTATTACTATAAAGAAGGCTGATAAATACGCATTGGTACATTTATGCTACTATCAGTTTTTTATAACTGTTTTCTAGAAAGTATTTGCTATATATACACATACATAATAATTAAAATAGTATATACTATACACATGCAAGTAGTTATTGAGAAATAAAATGTCTACCTTGTAAGTATGAGTGATGATATTGTTTTTCATTAAAATCTCTGGCATAAGATCTCATCTGCTCTAATGTCTCTAATGTCTAAAAATGTATTTCAGTGTGTTCTTTTGGTTTTGCATTATCATACGATGCAGATATCTTTCTTCAATAATTTTAAAGCGGTATTATTATTATTATTTATTTTCTTTGCTGCACATACATGTGTTGGTTTTACAATTAACGTATAACAACAAGCAAACAAATTCCAGACCAGCTCCTTCTGTGGTATAAAAAAAGGGGTTTATTTATTGCAAAAAATAAAAAAAACACTAAATACATAGACCACACACAAGTAAGCAGAAACTGCTATCTATAAAAACAGGCAAAAAAGCTATGACCAGGGGCTGTGTGACATCACTGACACGTTTCGGGTTTCCCTGTAATCATTGTTACTCATACTATGCCTCCCTCTTGCTCTTAACCCTGAAATTCACAATGGAATATGATGAGAGGAAAATTAACAATTTGGATGTATCCCTCATAGGAGTGGGGGATGCAATTGAGAGCCAATTATACAGAAAGCCAATCTCAAAAAATACATTATTACATGCGACCAGTAATAACCCTACTCATGTACCTTTTGCGATTGCAAAGGGGCAATTTTTAATTAAGAAACATGATACAAATGTAAATTCATTTAAATGGCTATTGAGAGAGTGTTTACCCAAAAAGAGGTGGAGATAATACCAAAATCCTCTTTCGTAGGGAGGCATTCTGGATCTTTAAACTGCAGTCATGTATACCTAGAGGAATCAAATTTTGTATTTGATCTCATTAACCATTGGGAGTAACTATAAAGTCCGTAAAAGAAACATAGCTCTATCAGTAGGTTAGGTTCTCTATCCCTATTTTTCATCATTTAGAGAGTATTTATATTATATTCTGTACTATGATCTGTACTGAGGTTTGTTGCAATATATATATATATATATATATTATCTTTACACTGTTGTTGATACTATATATAGGATGAGGATTTTCAATAACAGTGAAGTATAATTCAATACAGTTTAATAAAGTCCCTTATAGCTTGAAATGAAATAAAATTAGGGCTATCTAGTTTTCGAGCTATTAAGTAGGTAATAGGTATCATAGGTTAACTATATTTGATGTTTGACTAAATTTGATTAAATTTGTATATATTATGTAAAAGGTGCATAGTTAATCTGGTTAAATGATTGTCCTTTAATTTTGTTAAATCTCTGTTTATGTTCTTTAAGACAATTGACAGCCTTGATCAAAATGATGCTTACACCTGTACTCTCAGGTTTAAAAGCAAGAGGGAGGCATAGTATGAGTAACTACGATTACAGGGAAACCCAAAATGTGTCAGTGATGTCATACGGCCCCTGGTCATAGCTTTTTTGCCTGTTTTTTTAGATAGCAGTGTCTGCTTACTTGTGTGTGGTCTATGTATTTAGCTTTTTTTATTTTTTGTAATAAAGAACCCCTCTTTTTTATACCACAGAAGGAGCCGGTCTGGAATTTGTTTGTTTATTGTTATATGTTCATTGAAGTCTTCCATAGGGCTCTCTGTTGGTTACAAGGGATAGGGGAAGGCACCAATGTGTGAAGGACCTCGGGCTATCAGCCGGAAGGCGGAACATGGAGTTCGCCGCATGAAGTCCAGTCTTTTGGGAGAAGTGACCTCCAGCAGTACCGTGAGAGACCCACGTAAATTATCGCTGTATATTTAGCATTGGACAGTGAAATACTTATAAGCTGTTTTGGGTCTGTAACTTGGTATCAGATACTTAGATACTCCAACACTCTAAGGGGTAATAAGCTGTGAGGCTTTAAGGTTACCATATTTTACTTGGCTAACGGAACTGTGTTTGATTATAATTGGTTTTACAATATAATAGTCTAGACATTCAACTATGTTTTCTTTAATGTATACTACTTTTTTGATCTTTTATGAATTGGGTAATAAAAAAGGGGGAAAAAATCTTAGAAGGTAATGTCTCAAAAGAAGTATAATATTGGATGTGATGGAAGGCAAGCTTTGGAAATTGCAATTACCTTTAGAGATAAAAATTAATAAGGTTGTATATATATATATATATATATATATATATATATACACAACACACAGAGAAAGTCCAGCACTCGCTTACAAGCTCTCATCTAATATTAAAAGCAAAACTGGAAGAGTTAGTTACCGGATCTGGCCAAATGGGACAAGCCCAGGTACCACGTCAAGGTCTCTTCCAAAACCTGGGTCCCTAATACAGCCATACAAATGCAAGCTCTCAATCAAACAAACTGGGAACAAGTCAGGGTTCACAGACTTATGTAATCACCCTAGACATATACAAAACACGGAAGGGGACTGCACTCTCAGACTGGACTGGGTACACATCCCATGACCCTGGAACATGCTCAGCCCTGGGTGCTATAGCACTCTCAGGAAGCTGTGCTGTCTCCAGAGTCACAGGCAGTTAACCCCAGACATGCCTGGGTACAAGGCCCATAGGGAAAATTACAAAATAAATTAACTTGTTCCCAGTTTGTTTGATGTATGGCTGTATTAGGGACCCACTTTTTGGAAGAGACCTTGACGTGGTACCTGGGCTTGTCCCATTTGGCCAGATGCAGTAAATAACTCTTCAAGTTTTGCTTTTAATCTTAGCTGAGAGCTTGTAAGCGAGTGCTGGACTTTCTCTGTGTGTTGTATTAATTTATTTTGTAATTTTCCCTATGGGCCTTGCACCCAGGCTTGTCTCTGGTTAACTGCCTTTGACTCTGGAGACAGCACAGCTTCCTGAGAGTGCTATAGCACCCAGGGCTGAGCATGTTCCAGGGTCATGGGATGTGTACCCAGTCCAGTCTCAGAGTGCAGTCCCCTTCTGTGTTTTGTATATGTCTAGGGTGATTACATAAGTCTGTGAACCCTGACTTGTTCCCAGTTTGTTTGATTGAGAGCTTGTAAGTGAGTGCTGGACTTTCTCTGTGTGTTGTATTAATTTATTTTGTAATTTTCCCTATGGGCCTTGCACCCAAGTTTGTCTGGGGTTAACTACCTGTGACTCTGGAGACAGCACAGCTTCCTGAGAGTGCTATAGCACCCAGGGCTGAGCATGTTCCAGGTCATGGGATGTGTACCCAGTCCAGTCTGAGAGTGTAGTCCCCTTCTGTGTTTTTTTTTATATATATATATATATATATATATATATATATATACAAACACACATTCATACATATGTTTTTAATGACCAAAAAGATCCTAGCATCTACAAATGTCAACATATTCAAGTTTACAAAAATGTAAAATGTAAAAATGTTTTGATTGGCAGCCAGGAAGATGTGTTTTATTTTCAAAACAAAGAGGATGAGAGATGATGGTCTGAAAATGTGGTTACATTACATCATCAAACTTTAATAAATGTAATAACTGAGCATGATATGGTTTATAAAGATCTATAAATCATGTGTTATATGGAGAATATATAACAGTACGAAAATAAATGCCCTAACTCATTAACTATAATTTTTCCTTAGTCATCTTAATATTTGAAAATCACTCTTGATATGTATAATAAAACTGTATACTTGTTCAGTTTCTAAAGATATAAATAATCCTAACAGGGAAACTCATATTGAAATCCTCCTAAAATGGCATAGAGCCCCTGTCAGACTAACCAAGATGTTCCCGACATCCTTGCCCCAATGCTGGCAACTATGTGGGGAAACACATCTGGTGGGACTGCCCAAAACTGGTACCCCTATGGCAGGAGATCACATCCTAACTTAACTCGCTCAGTATCACTCCTATTCTCACACCGGCATATGCTCTCCTCCACATCTTTGATGACACAATCCCAGATAAGTCAGGGAGATTGATAGTCTACATCCTGGCAGCCACTAAACTTTCCATTGCTCGAGACTGGAAAAAGCTGGATCCCCCACATATATCTAAGGTTTACGCTATAATAAATTATATGGCTGTGATGGAAAAACCTTTTTAAATATCTCAAGACAAGTTGGAAGCATATTGGGAGATCTAGGACACATGGTTACACAGATAGACTATATCAACTAGTTAATATGCTCTACCAATTTAAACAGACTCCATGTAGTCACAAATCTGTTCAGGGACTATAATCTGCTCCCTCCCCCCCTTATTGTTATTTGTCTTTTTTTTTCTTCCCCCCTCCTCCCCTTCATTCTCTGATCTCAGTGCGCTTCCCAATTCACCATTAATTTTAGAAACATACTGAGAGATCAATAGATTGCAACTACCATATAACCTGAATGCAATAATACTCTCTCACTCTCTACCTCAAATATAGTTGTTTACCACATAACTCAAAGCTATCACTCTTTTCATAGGCTGTAAATAAGATGAACTAATTTTATTTTTATTTTCCCTATTATGTCATTGGGATGTATATTGAAATGTCTATGTTCAAGTTTGTTGTTTACAAAAACGAAATAAAGATATTTGAAAATAAATAATCCTAACATAGAATTTAGAGGAGTTTAGTAGCCAAATGGTGTCTGTACGGTGACTCATAGGGTTCCATTTATTAAACATCTTGCGGACATAATTCGCTGTACATTGATGCGAGTGAACAGCACACACTATCAGCATTTAAAATTGCACAAGAATTAATCGTTGTGCAATGCCACCCTTTGCTTGCTGGCTCCAAGCAGGGGCAATTATTCGTCTGGATCGGATTGGGATGATTTCAATCCGCCACCTTTTAGGTGGCAGACAGGATGAGGAGCAGCGGTCCAGCAAATAAGTAACACTGGAGGAATGTTGTTTCTAATCAATTAATTAATTAAGCTGAGGACCGTTAGCTGGAAAGTAAGAACGAAAGTAAGAGGAAATCTGTAAGAGGAAACAGGAGCTCCTTAACTCATCCGCCACCTGGGAGGTGGCAAACTGCAATCATCCCGATCAGATACAATCGGGATGATTGACACCCCCTGCTAGTGGCCGATTGGCCGCGAATGTGCAGGCGGTGGCATTGCACAAGCATTTCACTATAAATGCTTGTGCAATGTTAAATATGCTGTCGGCATTTAGATATGCAAGGTGGACAAGATTCGCTATAGCGAATCATGTCCGCCCAGGTTATGATAAATCTACCCCATGGTGTCATTCTGTTTGCATTCTAGATTTCTCCATTTAGTTGGTAACTATGATACTTTTAGTAGTCATTAAGCTTGGTGTAATTGGCTCAAAAACTGAATGGAAATTCAGGACAAAACACTAAAGAGGCTTTTCTATGTGTAAGAAATCCGTTGTATAAGATAGTATAGAATTATGTAATCGCAAAAAAAAATTCTGTAAGTGATGCAACACTGAGAAATTGATTATTTACGTTGTTTAAAGGACCACTCAATGCAGAAGAATTACATAATTAAAAATTGCATAATAAAAAGACAATTCAATAACACCTACTCTGAATTTCAAATAAATAGATTTTTTTCTGGTGACAGACATCAGCCAATCACAGACTAGAATACGTATACCCTATGAGTTTTTGCACATGCTCAGTAGGATCTTGTTCCCCAAAAAGTGTGAATATAAAAAGAATGTGATAATGAAAGTAAATTGGAAAGTGTCTTAAAACTACATACTCTATCTGAATCATTAAAGTTTATTTTGACTAGAGTGTCTCTTTAAGCACATAATATTGGAGATTGAAAGTAAAGTAAAGAGAAGAAAACAATATTTAATGATAAGGAATATGTCACTTTAGAAATACAAGTAGAGAGGGAAATAGGTGTAGTCATGAGTGAATGGAGTTCACCATTGCCAAGAATCCATGAGATCCATTAATTATACATGATCTAGGTAAGACTAATAGCAGGAAGGACTGATGCTCCTATTTACTGGTATATAATCACTAGCTATTAGCAAAAGGGAAATGTTTTAATAAAATCAGGGTGAATGAGAAAGAGGAAAGCAGAGAAATAGGATGGTATTCAGTCTACAAAGTTGCTTTCTGAGTTCATAGGGAAGGCTATTAAAGTATGATAACCCTGATAGAGAATTTTTGTCAGCGTAACCATTACTCTTAAGTTGACATGTGATAATATGATTATTTTCCTCAATAAATTTACTTTTACAAGCTCTCTGCATTCAGACATTTCTGAATGCAAGGTGATTTATTTTGTATTACTTGGACAATTTATACTTTGTGGCAGAACAATAATGTTCATATCTAAAGGCAATGATGGAATTGACATGTGAAAAGTGGACAACAGTAGAAGTATTAGAGCTAAACTGTACAGATTCAAGGGGAAATTCTACTCATGACTGCAAGGGAAAAAAAATCAGTAGAGAGAATAATTAGAATGAAATTGTACTGGGACAACACCTCAGTGTTCTTTAATATTGCGGGAAGTTCAGCACAAATTATCTGAATCACACACTCAGGTATAATGTAATGATTTTATGAAGAGATAATTGGATAATTTAAAGATAATTAAAAGGCAAATAAGAGATACTTGTTAAATAATCAGCAGTTTATACAGCAGTAAAAAAACATCAAACAAGCACATAGCACCCTTAAAATTTGGGGCTTAATTCTCTGTACCTCTTCATTCAAGTAAGAGTAAAACATTCTTCCGTATTACAGGGTCCCTCTCTGTATGAGGAGAGACACATACATTACATTATAGTTCTTAAAAATTGTTTTCGATATATTAAAAACAATACTAATATTAATGGTATACATTAAAAGTAGGAAGCTACATGTGCATTTAAATTACACAGTAAAATTATTATATAAAACAAGCAGGGTGTTCTATAATGTACAATGCAATTTTAAAATATGAAGTTAATATTTAACAAAAAAGTAAAAAACTCAAAGTATAGTTAATTTTTCAATTGTAAAATAAATGTTGTAGCCCTTGGTGATTGAACTGAACATGGACATTTAGGGCCAGATTATGAGTGGAGCGCAAAATTGCAAATTGCAAATGTGTGCTGGTATTATAAATAGAACACAATGCAAACTCGACCTCGCGTTCGCATTACAGGGAAGCTTTGCGCTCACAAAAGTGCACTTCTATAGGCTCCAATCGGAGCCTTGTTCTCATGCCGTGAGACATGGCAGAGAACCTAAGGCAGCGAAGGGGATAAGTCATGCAGCAATGGGCAGCAAATTTAAATATATATATTTATGTGTTTATATATACACATACACATATTAACACATAAATATAAGCATATACATATATATTTTTAGGAATAACACAGTCCCCATAGACTGCAATGTAAAGACAGTAAATAAAAATAAAGATGCTACTATTTATTATTTTACAAAAGGAACCTCACACTTTATTTTGGGGGGCAATTGGCGGACATTTTTAAAATTAACCAAAAGTCTGACCTCTTGTTAATTTTTGGAGCCAGCTCAAGGTAGCATTAACCAGCTACTTGAAATGGCTGTTATTTAACTTGAGGCTGTAAATGATTGAATTTGCCCGTTTATGGTTTAAGTTAGTGTTCTACTTTTAATCTAGCCCTTAATGGGTATGTCTAAATTATGTTCTACGAGATATTTTTTTCAAATTTGAAAACATTCAATTGAAATTGTAAATAGACATTATTATGAAGACATTTAGGGCTAGATTACAAGTGGAGTGCTAAATTATCGCGCACCTGCAAATGAGGCAAATTTGATCATTAATCAACCATTACAAGTGGCTGGTTATTGCTACCACAAGCATGCAGTAGCAATTAATTTTTTAAATGTGCCCCAAATGCCCCCAAAATACAGTGTAGTGCATGTTATTTAAAAATAAAGTTAGCAGCATCTTAATTTTTTTTATAAAATAACTGCACTAGGCAGTATTCTAGGGTTAAAATTGGCGGGACTGAGGTGTTAGAAAACAAACAGCATTGAAAAGTGTCTTTAACATTAAGGTCTATGGGAACGGTTTGTTCCCAGTAAATATATATGTATATGCTTATATACATATACATTTATGTGTTAATTTTATATATATATATATATATATATATATATATATATATATATATATATATATACAGGGAGTGCAGAATTATTAGGCAAGTTGTATTTTTGAGGATTAATTTTATTATTGAACAACAACCATGTTCTCAATGAACCCAAAAAACTAATTAATATCAAAGCTGAATAGTTTTGGAAGTAGTTTTTAGTTTGTTTTTAGTTATAGCTATTTTAGGGGGATATCTGTGTGTGCAGGTGACTATTACTGTGCATAATTATTAGGCAACTTAACAAAAAACAAATATATACCCATTTCAATTATTTATTTTTACCAGTGAAACCAATATAACATCTCAACATTCACAAATATACATTTATGACATTCAAAAACAAAACAAAAACAAATCAGTGACCAATATAGCCACCTTTCTTTGCAAGGACACTCAAAAGCCTGCCATCCATGGATTCTATCAGTGTTTTGATCTGTTCACCATCAACATTGCGTGCAGCAGCAACCACAGCCTCCCAGACACTGTTCAGAGAGGTGTACTGTTTTCCCTCCTTGTAAATCTCACATTTAATGATGGACCACAGGTTCTCAATGGGGTTCAGATCAGGTGAACAAGGAGGCCATGTCATTAGATTTTCTTCTTTTATACCCTTTCTTGCCAGCCACGCTGTGGAGTACTTGAACGTGTGTGATGGAGCGTTGTCCTGCAAGAAAATCATGTTTTTCTTGAAGGATGCAGACTTCTTCCTGTACCACTGCTTGAAGAAGGTGTCTTCCAGAAACTGGCAGTAGGACTGGGAGTTGAGCTTGACTCCATCCTCAACCCGAAAAGGCCCCACAAGCTCATCTTTGATGATACCAGCCCAAACCAGTACTCCACCTCCACCTTGCTGGCGTCTGAGTCGGACTGGAGCTCTCTGCCCTTTACCAATCCAGCCACGGGCCAATCCATCTGGCCCATCAAGACTCACTCTCATTTCATCAGTCCATAAAATTTTAGAAAAATCAGTCTTGAGATATTTCTTGGCCCAGTCTTGACGTTTCAGCTTGTGTGTCTTGTTCAGTGGTGGTCGTCTTTCAGCCTTTCTTACCTTGGCCATGTCTCTGAGTATTGCACACCTTGTGCTTTTGGGCACTCCAGTGATGTTGCAGCTCTGAAATATGGCCAAACTGGTGGCAAGTGGCATCTTGACAGCTGCACGCTTGACTTTTATCAGTTCATGGGCAGTTATTTTGCGCCTTGGTTTTTCCACACACTTCTTGCGACCCTGTTGACTATTTTGAATGAAACGCTTGATTGTTCGATGATCACGCTTCAGAAGCTTTGCTATTTTAAGAGTGCTGCATCCCTCTGCAAGATATCTCACTATTTTTGACTTTTCTGAGCCTGTCAAGTCCTTCTTTTGACCCATTTTGCCAAAGGAAAAAAGTTGCCTAATAATTATGCACACCTGATATAGGGTGTTGATGTCATTAGACCACACCCCTTCTCATTACAGAGATGCACATCACCTAATATGCTTAATTGGTAGTAGGCTTTCGAGCATATACAGCTTGGAGTAAACAACATGCATAAAGAGGATGATGTGGTCAAAATACTCATTTGCCTAATAATTCTGCACTCCCTGTATATATATATATTTATATACACATATTAACACATAAATATATATTTATACAATCATATACATTTAAATTTGCTGCAATAGCTGCACTACTTACCCCCTTTGCAGTGCTTAGGTTCTGATGCCGACTCTGACGGCATCAGAACAAGGCTCCCATTGGAACCTATGAAAGTGAACTTTCGTGAACGCAATGCGTCCCAGCAATGCTAATGCGAGCTTGCGTTCGCATTGCTAACAACTTGTAATTCCACCGCACATTAGTGTGCGCTGGTATTCTACAGTGGAAAGCAAGTATCACTTTCATGAAATCAATGTTTAGCTCTTCACTTGTAATCTGGCTTGTACTTGTAATCTGGCCCTTACTTGTGTACAAGTTTTATACATTTGATTTGATAAAATGTTTTTTATCTTTTTCTTACACTAGGATGCAACCATAATTATTAATATGTAAATGACAAAAAGCAGAAAAAAACAAGAATATCAACCTCTCTGAAGAGCATGAGTGCATGCAATACATGCATCAAATGTGTTTATGGTAATACTGTGCAACACAAAAGTGTTCAAAATACTGATTGCAATTAAAATGTTCTAGTGATTGCATTTATATATATATATATATATTATAGTATATCTATCTATTTATCTATCTATCCATCTATCCATCTATCTTTTTTTTTATTTAACTTTTTACAAATAGGAGAAAATATTATGTTATATGATTTGTAACACAACTATCAATCGCTATTTTATAGTCATACTGTCATTAAAATAACTGAACTTATAATTTTGCTTAAAACTTTTACAGATAACTGAACAACTACAAGATAAACCACTAATATAACTGGGACAATCTTGCTTTAATAATTAACTTGTTTTGCTGCATGTCCAGTTAATTAAAAAAAAAGTATTACTTGTTAAAGAAGTAATACATTTGTAGATAATAATCTCTTTTTCAAGTTTCAGAAGGTAAAAAACTAAATAATGTTCAAAAAATGTTAAATTTATTGCTTGGGATTGACACATAGTTATACTATTTCATCGTAATAATGTAATTATTCTTAATTAATTATTATTTAATTCAATTTAGGTTTTGCATTGTTTGTCACAATATACACTGTGTGCAGAATTATTAGGCAAATGAGTATTTTGACCACATCATCCTCTTTATGCATGTTGTCTTACTCCAAGCTGTATAGGCTCGAAAGTCTACTACCAATTAAGCATATTAGGTGATGTGCATCTCTGTAATGAGAAGGGGTGTGGTCTAATGACATCAACACCCTATATCAGGTGTGCATAATTATTAGGCAACTTCCTTTCCTTTGGCAAAATGGGTCAAAAGAAGGACTTGACAGGCTCAGAAAAGTAAAAAATAGTGAGATATCTTGCAGAGGGATGCAGCACTCTTAAAATTGCAAAGCTTCTGAAGCGTGATCATCGAACAATCAAGCATTTCATTCAAAATAGTCAACAGGGTTGCAAGAAGCGTGTGGAAAAACCAAGGCGCAAAATAACTGCCCATGAACTGAGAAAAGTCAAGCGTGCAGCTGCCAAGATGCCACTTGCCACCAGTTTGGCCATATTTCAGAGCTGCAACATCACTGGAGTGCCCAAAAGCACAAGGTGTGCAATACTCAGAGACATGGCCAAGGTAAGAAAGCTGAAAGACGACCACCACTGAACAAGACACACAAGCTGAAACGTCAAAACTGGGCCAAGAAATATCTCAAGACTGATTTTTCTAAGGTTTTATGGACTGATGAAATGAGAGTGAGTCTTGATGGACCAGATGGATGGGCCCGTGGCTGGATTGGTAAAGGGCAGAGAGCTCCAGTCCGACTCAGACGCCAGCAAGGTGGAGGTGGAGTACTGGTTTGGGCTGGTATCATCAAAGATGAGCTTGTGGGGCCTTTTCGGGTTGAGGATGGAGTCAAGCTCAACTCCCAGTCCTACTGCCAGTTTCTGGAAGACACCTTCTTCAAGCAGTGGTACAGGAAGAAGTCTGCATCCTTCAAGAAAAACATGATTTTCATGCAGGACAATGCTCCATCACACGCGTCCAAGTACTCCACAGCGTGGCTGGCAAGAAAGGGTATAAAAGAAGAAAATCTAATGACATGGCCTCCTTGTTCACCTGATCTGAACCCCATTGAGAACCTGTGGTCCGTCATCAAATGTGAGATTTACAAGGAGGGAAAACAGTACACCTCTCTGAACAGTGTCTGGGAGGCTGTGGTTGCTGCTGCACGCAATGTTGATGGTGAACAGATCAAAACTCTGACAGAATCCATGGATGGCAGGCTTTTGAGTGTCCTTGCAAAGAAAGGTGGCTATATTGGTCACTGATTTGTTTTTGTTTTGTTTTTGAATGTCAAAAATGTATATTTGTGAATGTTGAGATGTTATATTGGTTTCACTGGTAAAAATAAATAATTGAAATGGGTATATATTTGTTTTTTCTTAAGTTGCCTAATAATTATGCACAGTAATAGTCACCTGCACACACAGATATCCCCCTAAAATAGCTATAACTAAAAACAAACTAAAAACTACTTCCAAAACTATTCAGCTTTGATATTAATGAGTTTTTTGGGTTCATTGAGAACATGGTTGTTGTTCAATAATAAAATTAATCCTCAAAAATACAACTTGCCTAATAATTCTGCACTCCCTGTACATACTAGTCCTAATGCCTGTGTACATTGACCAAAATCCCCATCGACTTGGGTCCCCTCTCCCTCCCTCCTTCCCCTTCCCTGCTGCTTTAAAAAAAAATTCTGTAGTGCAGCAGTCCCACCTGCTCCCACCCCCGCTGCTCGCTCCCAACCCCCCCGCTCCTGCCCCCCACTTGCGGCCCCCCACTGCCCCCTGCTCATGCCCCCCCTGCTCCCCTCCTATTCTCCTTCATGTTCGTCTCATTTCGCCAATATTGAAGTGCACTGTTGCGACTAAATTTAACCCCCCAATTTATTTATTTTTTGCAAAATATACTAAAAAAATTAAACAAGTGCTAATACCTTGAAAGATATATACACCACCTTAATAGTCAAGGTCCAAGAGAACCTGCAGTCAGTATTTATAAAGCAGCGGTTATTAGACCGCTGCTTCCTATCCTCTTCTCCACCTCTAAGGTGAAGAATTTCAATCTCCCCGGTCTCGTCCATCTGGTGAGATTGACAGCTCCTGCCCATGCACAGCCAATCACAAAAAAGTGCTCTTGTGTATTTAAGGAATCCAACTAGTATCTGATTCCTATAATCCTCTTGAGAAAGTCCAGTTGTAATCTGGATGAAATGCGTAGGGGTGTAAAGTGTGGAGTGATGTATGCCCCCATTGGAAACCCGCTACTTTGGTCACGTGGGCTGGGGGCAAGCGGCTTGGAACACTGAGTAATAACAGCAGCTGTTTACTTGACCAGATTCGTAATTTCTATTCCTGAGTGCCATATCAAAGTCCAGAACCAAGTTCCCACAAGACAGTGTGCAGGGTCTGAATTAGGGATTAGGGACAGTACTTACTAGTAAGTGAGCATGTATTTTGTGCTCTTTTATCTCAATAAATGTAATTAAATCTGAGTTGCGCTTCTTATGTTTTTATGCCACTTTTTTTTTTTTACCTTTAAACAGGCAAGCTCAGGAGAAGCAAAGCTAAATACCTCCGATCCCATTACTCTATACACCTTATTTATCATCTGATAGAATAATGCGCCTGTTACAGGCCCTGGGAAATATGTCATATTTTGTTATTTGTATTGATTTTTTAATCAAAACTTCCCCTTTTTCTAAAGATATAGTTTTATTTCATATATTTACACCTGTGTCTGCTAATTTTTAAAGCTTATATAACTTTCATTGCTCTTTGAACTGTAGGTGGGTCTAAAGTCAATATGGGGGCATCCCAGGAAGTGCTCTCATCCTTTTGTTGCATGGCTCTAGGTAGTTGGCTATAAGGGCATATAGTTTAGTGATGGTCTCCCTGTTGATACCCAAATGTTGCTTTATTTCATGGTCAGATAAAGTCTCCAGATCACACCTAGGTAGGCGTACCCTTTTAACCATTATACATTCCTGCAAAGGCAATTCTTCCTCCACCTCATGCCTTTCCAGCTTCCATGCTTCCAGCTAAAGTAGAAAAAACTCATATTGTAAAAACCAGTGACGCTCCAAGAGAAATTATTTCTACTGCAGTTCTCCACAGTTTTTATGGAGAACTTTTGTGCTCATATTTAAGAAGGATATTTTGTTTTTTTGCTCCTTGGGCAAAAAAAAAAGATAAATACGTTACTAGTTACAAGGCACACAATAGACATCAGCGACTATGTGCACCTAGCAGCATTTTAAAGATGAACGTCACTACATTTGGGTGCATTTTTTATTGATAAATTGATAAATAAGGGAAGTGTGCGCACTTTTAGGCACAAAATACG
This sequence comes from Bombina bombina, assembly GCF_027579735.1. Classification (NCBI taxonomy): domain Eukaryota; kingdom Metazoa; phylum Chordata; class Amphibia; order Anura; family Bombinatoridae; genus Bombina; species Bombina bombina. The sequence continues at coordinate 698,113,302 of NC_069502.1, read as the reverse complement.
AGAACTTGACTATTTTATTTTTGATAAATCAAGCCCAAAATATAAAATAGAAGTCAGGAGAGTGTTTTATATAAATCCGTGAAAGGGTGATTGGTTTACTCATTTTTTTTTTTAAAGTTTTCTAAAATAATTGACAACTGATTTTGAAGAAGAGTAACATCTGGCAGCTAACATTTGGCTCCTTCCCAGCTTTTACATTGCATGTCTTGTGCATGATTCTATCATATGGCTGTCTGCTTTCATTAGGGTACTTTCAAGCACTTATTATTATTCATTATAAAACATCTGTATAAAAAAAATACAATTACTAATTTTACAAAATATTAAGCTTATAGACAGATATGTATTAAAATGTTACTTTTACTGTAAAAAAATACAAATCATAAGCAAGTTTGGAAGTATTCAAAAGTAATACTTAACTGGATGTCAAAATGAATTGAAAACTGTTCCTTCCGTTTCTCTGGGAAAAATCCCCAGGATTATTATTGTAAGTAAATAATATAATTTATAACAATTATTTTATAAAGTTGGATTTCAGAAGAAATTAACAAAAAAGCATTGATTGGTTTGAAGGAGGTTAAATAAATTATGATACCTTTAAAATAATTTATGCATATAATACTTGAATGACTGAATTCATTTATTTCCTCGGATCAGGAATCACAAACTCTGAAAATTTGAACCAAATTGTCTCTGAATGTTTTTACATATTAAGATGAGTACATTTCACATTTCCTATAATATGCTATTGTGCAGCTATCCAAGACAACGGTTTGAACCGTTTGCTTTGTTATCACCTGTTCCCTACCATGCAAAATAAAGGATAAATTAAAAGAAATTGCTAAGGAAATGCAATCCCACAAGTTAAAATTTCTCTTTCAGCCAACCACTTTGCCACCAACATAACTATCTAAAAGCTTTGTATGCAGATCAGGTCAATAATGCTCTTCCCAAATTAAGCTCTGATTTTCAACTCATCATGTGAATATAGAAGATCTTTGTGGAACCAGTGCAGCAACAAGGATCTGAAAACATTACAAGGACTTAGAAACTAGGTCCTGAAGAGGCTACAATGTATCTAAATGACATTCTTTTAGATACCTCTGTCAATGACTAACGTGTTTTTGCACTGGAAGTGTTGAAAATAGTCTGCCTTGATTTATCTAAGGAGCATTTTTAAAGTGGGTGATATAAACACTATGGATAACGTAGCTGGCATTATATAACCTTGAGTAATCTTTCTTAAATGCTTAAGAGGGATATAAAGAAAATCTGCTTGAATGCAACATCCAATGCCCTATAGAGGATCATCAATTCACCTTCATAAGGAAGCCAGAATAAAATATGCAACAGCTAAAACTGTAAATCTCTATACCTATAAGCTTCTCAGCTCTCAGCGTGCATACAGGTACAAAATAAAGACTTAGGGGCTGATTTATCAATGTCTGTCCAACATGATACGCTGTAGTTTTTTATGTCCGACAGACATCGCTGAATGCCGACAGCATATGCTGTCTGCATTTAACATTGCACAAGCAGTTCACCAGAACTGCATGTGCAATGCTGCCCCCTGCAGATTTGTGGCCAATCGACCGCTAGCAGGGGGTGTCAATCAGCCCGATCCTATAAGATTGGGCTGATTGACCAGTTATGGAGCAGCAGTCTTTAGACTGCTGCTTCATAACTGTTGTTTCCAGTGAGCCTGAAGGCTCACGCGGAAACAGGGGCATTCGGAGCTTGATAATTCGGCCCCTCACACTAGTCATTATTTCTAAAATATTAAAGTTGTACATAACTTAAATAACAATTTTAAAATGACAGAATGTATAGACAAGGAGTGCTCAACCTTAGAGCAATAGAGGACTTCGGCTGTGGATGCTTGGTACATTAGCTCCCTCCAGGATCGCCTGACATTTCTTTCAAGTTAGCCCTGGGATTACAATCATATTATTGTTTCTTGAAATCGGAGGAGATCATATTCATTTGGGAACTTTGCACTGACTGAACTATTTACAATACAGTGGAGGATAAGTATCATTGCTTATGAACTGTTCCCTTTATATGAGCTGCATATTATTGTTTATTCTGCATTGTTTCCTTTTAACTATTCTTTTTCTGTTTATTGTTAGTTAGATACATTATAAGTTTGATATCTACTAACTAACTTGTATTGTGTGACCACTGTGCACAGTAGGTAGTTTATATGACATTGTAAACTATATTATTAGAGTAAACTTAAAATTGGACTAAGAGTGCTTTTGTGAGGTATCTTTTTTTCTTATGTTTGATTATATTGATTACTTTATACCTCAGCACCGATATCACTTTATATCTATTGTCCTAAGATATTATTAAACCTGAGCAAAGCGAACATTTGAGCTTAGAGCAATAGAGGACTGGAGAGTGATAACTAAAATACAATTTTAGAAAAATCTATTAATTAGTAAAAAAGATTTGGTAAACAAGTAACATAAAATTCTATCAATGCCAAAATTTAAAAAAGGGGACATCTCCCCTTAAAAAATAACATAAAAATTGCTCTCATACAGTTATATTAAAAAACACGATATAGGGGGTGGAGCCAGCCACCAAGTAGAGCAGACGTATATGCCTGGAGCTCCTCTCTTATAATTGACTAAACAAGGACAAATACTTATTTTAATATCCTTTTGAACCCTCAAAACACGCTGGACTTAAAGGGAGCTACCTCTACCAACTTTTGAGGAAGCAGAATTCAGATTTATGAGATCTGAAGGTATCTCGGAGACATTGGAACTTGGGGCCTACTGCAGTTCACAGTCTATAACCCCAGGCGCAGGCCACGCGGTCTGCGCTGTCATTCTGTATACCGCACTTCTCCTGATACTACAGAGCAACCTAGTCTGATAGATTTGAACAGCTTTACCCCAACAGGATGGACGATTTTGGAGAAGTTAGAGCCCTCCTGATAGAACTAGATCGATGCATGACGAGCCAATTTACCTCCCTAAGAAGCACCATTTGTAGCGGCTCAGAATATACAGAAACACCTGCAGTGGCGGAGGTGGGGACAGAGCAGGCAGACCTCTGGTCACATACACAGAAGGCTCTAATTGTCGAACAACAGCTTGCTGAACCGACTCTATTACACCAGATCACTATATACTCCCCTACCTGGTCCCAACATGCACAGAGTGATGCCACTCGCCTGAGAGAAGGAGCGGGCAGCCAGATGTCCGATGCAACGTTTGCTGAGAATTCTGCTGGCACCCCTACTATAACTCCAGCTGGGATGAGATCTGAGAGGGCCGCTGATTGCTATGAGATACGCCACATCTTAGGCCTTTGTACCGGCTCTAATGAGCATCGGCTCGGAATCAAGAAGCAAGAGGGGAAACTGTGCAGGTTCGGCTCACTAACCAGATTCATGATGCTGGCCTGCATTCACCATCCTCGAATTAATAGCCTGATCCCTGGGCGGAAAAACCTTTCTATCTGGATATACAGTCTCTTCACCGTAACACAGTTAGCAGGAATTGGAGTCGTCATGGCTACAGGAATCGGCTAAAAGACAGCCTTCACAAGTAACTACGAGTGTCCCTCCATCATAAACTTTGTTTTTATTACTCCTGATATGTACTTGATGTCCTCGGAACTGGGGCTAATTGGTATTAATTTCATAGCTATCTGCAAATATAAGCCTATAGCTACAGACTGTATTCACTGGTTCCTCCTAAAGGACACGTATTGATGATAACTTTTAGGCTTGAAGCCACAATGTGTACACTCACTGGTGGATAATTACTCTGCAGACCTGTTATAATATATATGCTCATCTGTGTTATGTTAGTTCTCTGAGCCATTTCTACGGTGCCTATATATAGGAGGCAGTTTGATACCTTCTCTTCTAAACAGTTTTATATGCTCTCTAATTGTTTAGTATCAATGCAAATTACACCTTATAAGGTTGTTACATTCCTACTCAGGTTATCATGTACACTGTGGTCTCTGATGCGCTGCCACATTCTACTTATAAATGCTTAGCATCTACTTATATGTAGGAGACAGTTTGCCTCCTTTTCCCCCAATAGTATTATATCCTACCTACCTGTTTAATTATAATATTAGTTATGTCTTATAATGTTGTAAGGCACTTATTTAGTTCTTTGTGTCTACTGTGATTTCAGAACATTTTAGATGTGCTCTTATACTGGATATAGTGGACTGCAGAAACGCTTAGACCTAATATACCTAATGCTGTTTGATTTTATGTGTTCATTCTCTAGTTAAAGGCTTATCTGCTATTGTATTAATTATGTTTATTTCTTAACTTGCTATTGTCTTGAGGCCCATGTCTATACAGTATTGCTGGTTCATAATTTAGACAGCCCACACTGGCGCTATCTTATCTTATTTAGAGGTTATAACTTCAATTATGTCTGCACACGTACCCCTATTAGCTCCTCACCTACAATAACCATACATTCTAATTTTTATGTATAGATATTCTTAAATGCCTAATGACCAGGTTGCTTTGGGCTCACTATGTCAGTATTATAGACTTTGCCTATATTCAATCTTTAACATAGCCACCTATTAGTAGACTGTAATATGGAGTTAAGGCAACCAATGTAGATGCTAATAAGTTTATATGAGAGCTGGGTTATGCAGCTTTATGAAACATACTATGTCACAAACTACTACATGATACTTGGCTGCATTCTTAGGAGCTATAGCAGCCAGCTTAATATTCCTATCACAGTTAAAACTCTACAACATATTATTATAAGAATTGCAGGTGGTATCTATTCTAGCAGATGTTCGTATCCTCTGAGTCAGTTCCACGTACTGGTTATACTCGCTATTGCACACCGCTTTTCATATCTATAATAAGGGACCTCATGGTATAATCACAAAGCTAGGTGAGGGTACATTTTAATACAGAAATGTAATTTTCATATCTATAATATAGGCCCTCTTAGTATAATCACAACACTGAATCTAGGATCACAATGTTCTTAGTTAACACAACTTAGTTAAAGGTACATTTTAATACGGAAATATAATTTTAATATTTATAATAAGGGACCTCTTGGTTCAATTTAATATCATATGTAATAGATAAGTCCTATTATAATACTCAAGATAACCCTGCCCTTCCTTCTCAGCTACATACACAGTAAAGAACCACTTCTGAGGCCCACTTTTCTAGTCATGTTCCATATGGGTTAGATGTTCTATCACCACAAAGTTTATATAGCCTCTCTCGCGTTCATATATGAGATAAGCTGCCAAACACCATATGATTCGCAGGGTCATCGTTTCCCACAAGATAAATAACTTTAGAGATCCCGCCATGTTCCTTAAATTACTTTTATATATATGGCTCCGCCCTCCACCCTTTCCCTCATTTGAATAGCGGTGCTCATCCGCTGAATCTCCCCTCCCCTTACTAGGTCCATAAGTGACCATGCAAAAACTAATTTCCCTCGCCACCTCTTATTAGACTTTTCAGGTCCAAAAGTGACCACAAAAATAAGATAAGATAAGCTGCCAAACACCATATGATTCGCAGGGTCATCGTTTCCCACAAGATAAATAACTTTAGAGATCCCGCCATGTTCCTTAAATTACTTTTATATATATGGCTCCGCCCTCCACCCTTTCCCTCATTTGAATAGCGGTGCTCATCCGCTGAATCTCCCCTCCCCTTACTAGGTCCATAAGTGACCATCCAAAAACTAATTTCCCTCGCCACCTCTTATTAGACTTTTCAGGTCCAAAAGTGACCACAAAAATAAAGCAGGGAATCATTTCTATTATATATCAGAAAAATGAGGTTCCATTCTAGACACTTGCATATTTTAACCACTATCATAGGCTACCACTTCTTATATATACGCGCTAACTAACCTTACCAAATGACTCTAATACACTCCTTCCCGCAATGTTGATAAGTAGCACGACTAGTAGTTGGAAGGCCATCCAAACAACTTTAGAGAAGCTCTAATTCCTTATGTTAAGTATACTTACAAATGTGTTGACAATTGCTTTCCTCTGTGGTAACCATTTAAGCTTAACTGGTTTGTCTTATCTATATCTGTGGTAGTGCTATTTTCTTTGTTTGACTCATATGCACAATTATGAAGTTGTACATTTATGCAAGTTAAGTTACTATTGTCACTGTTTTCAAAAACCTCAAAAAAAATTATTTATAAAAAAAAAACAAAAAAAAAAACACGATATAAATGTTCAAAAATACTCTCTTACAAGCAAAAGTATGGTATACCTGGTCTCAAAAAAGCAATGAAATGCTTAAATAGCAGTGGGTGAATATCCTAAAATATGCGTCTAAGAATCAGTGCAAGTATCTAATAGGTGAGGTATAATAAGACCTCTTAAAGAAAAAGAAGAAAAATATGATTAGTGCTTATAAAGTGCATAGAAGTGCTAGTAGTAAGTGCTCAGTAGCGTCAGTACTTTAGTGAATGGCTAATATAAGTGTGAAAATAAAGAAAATACATTGTACTCAATAGTATCTAATAAATCGATACATATCTCTGTTAAGTGGTGTCTCAAATACGTCTCAAATCAGATGATACCAATATAACAACTTTATTTAAATACTATAAAGAAAATACAAATAGATTATCTAGTGAACCAATAAAAATTGCCAAATGTAACCGTTCTGATGCCTTAGAATACTACATGTCCTCAAAGTGCCTGATTGTTGACCATATATGTCCTCTGATTGCAATGTTAAAACAGCAGGAATAAAGTATTTTAGTGAATACTTTATAGTGCAGCTCTTGCCACAAATGACAGATATAGGAGACCCCTCGCTACCTTTGCAGCTTTACCCGGGTGTTCTCTCTTAATGAGATATAACCTTTGGGTGGTAAACAAGTCTTCAGATGTCCGAGGGAAATCAGAGATGACTTATGGACACTCAGCCACAAGCGCGGCGTTACTTGGCGTCCTTTTTCTGACCGTTGATCCCAGCACAGATGGTACTTTGACGTTTATGACTTCTGGCTTTCCTTTCCGCCAAGTGGATGGTCCTGTAGCATGCTATTGGTGTCAGCGTGTGAGCAAGTGATTGAACAGCTGTTCAAAAATATTTCTCTTGTGCCCCTCTTGTCTGCGTCCTTGCGTGCAGACTCCTCAGGTTGGGTAATAAAGTGCAGATACTCAAAAAAATGTTAATGCGTTTCGCCCTTTAGAACAGGGATTTATCAAAAAATATTGAGAGTATTCGTAACTTCCTTTTAAATACCCTTCTTTGTGAGTTCATTGGTCATTGGCTTATTGAATTTTAAGGAGGAATTCCTTATTGAGGTTACGTTTTCTTTTTTAAGGAGGACTTCTTGGACTGCATTATTTTGAACACACTTTGCTTAAATCCATGTTAAGAGGCACTTCATATACAGGTTACATTGGCTATAAATGAAACTATAATGAAATACAGAAATGATTATAAAATATAATACAAGTGTTTACAGATTGGTTATAATCTAGACCAGTACGGTACTAAACATATGATAAGTTTTACTCTCAAGACTTCCTCCCTAATCAGAGAAAATAAGTAGATATTGAATTCCAAAAGAGGTACAAGACACATCTCTATGTTCCACTTACGCTAAACTTTAATTCTTTAAAAAAGCATATAATAGGTGCTAAGTGATTATATAATATACATATCAGTTACTGTATATATAACTATAGGTTGATATTGAGACCCCATATTTAAAAATCTTAAAAAAGACACTAAAAAACACTGCACACAAAAATTTCTTATTATTAAAAAGACAATTTTCATATTAAATGCATAGCAGCTAACCTCAGGAAATAAGAAAAGGGGATATATCTAGTTCGGAGTTTAAGCCAAAGGAGTGTAGGGTTCTTATATTTTAGATGAACTCAGCTTCCTTTCTTGTTAGTTTTTGCTCAAAAGTACCCCCTCTCCAGTCTGCACTTATTTTTTATATTCCCCAAAACTTAAAATATTTCAAATTATTTTTGTGAACCTCACGGAAGTGGGTGTACAGATGTGTATCTAATTTGCCTTTCTCAATACAATTTAAATGTTCACGTATTCGCTCTCTGAAAGTCCTAGTGGTCTTTCCAATGTATTGTTAATGACAGTAGAAAATCAATCATATATACTATACCATTATCTTGACATCTTATTGTCTCTTTAATCTTGTGCATAAATTCATTTTGTTTTGATTTCATGTCTTTACGTTTCATACTATAATTAGAAGACCTGCAACCAAAACAAGGGAAAAAAACATGCAGTAAATTCCCTTGTAGGTCCATAATTTTTATTTATTTTTTATTTTTAAACTCACTTGAAGTTAAAATGTTTTTCATGTTTCTTGCTTTTCTATGCACAATTTTTGGGGAATTATATATCTTATCACCTATAATTGGATCTGTCTGTATCAGATGCCAATGCTTCTTCATAATTTTCTGTAAAAGATAATTATCGCAGTAAAAATCTGTTACTAAAAGTACATTGATTTCACTGGTGTTCCCCATATGCCTTTCTTGTGTGGTCTTTTTTGTGTAGGAAAGTAAACAGTTCCTATCTTTCATATCCACTTGTTCTTTAGCTTTTTCTATTAATTTTTTATCATAACCCCTTTCAAGGAATTTTCTCTTGAGTATTTGTACTTGGTCTTCATAATCTGAGAGTCTGGAGCAGTTGTGCTTTATTCTCAAACATTGACCTTTAGGAATGTTATCGTTCCATTGGTCAAGATGACAACTTTTTGAGTGTATCAAGTTATTAGTGTTAACTTTTTTAAAATGTGTCTTGGTGATAATACTATTCTCCATTATTTCAATATCTAGATCCAAGAATGTAATTTTGTTTGAACTAAATGTGTGGGTAAAGCTGACACCTATATTATTCTCATTCATTTCTACAAAAAAGATTTCAAGATCCAAAATAGATAAAGATGATATCATCAATGTACCTCCTATAGAGCACGAGACTTGCCCCCATTCTGTGCGTTTGAACAAATTCTTCTTCCTTTTTACCCAGAAATAAATTTGCGTAGCTGGGGGCAAATCTCGTGCCCATAGCGGTCCCTCTTGTTTGTAAATAAAATGTATTGTTAAAAGAGAAATAATTTTGGCTCAATATAAAATTTATACCTGTTAGAATAAACTCCTTCTGTTCTACCCTTAAAGATTTATCTCTAGACATTAATAAATTAGCAGCTTCTATTCCCAAATCATGTTTTATACTCATGTATAGGGAAGAAACGTCACAAGTTCCCATTATTAAACCTTCTTCCCATTCAATTCTATTTAAACATTGTAATATATCTGTGGTATCTTTTAGGTATGAAGGCAATCATTTTACATAGTGCTGCAAACATGTGTCTATATATTGAGATAGGTTTGCTGTGATTAAACCAATCCCTGATATAATTGGTCTCGCAGGTGGGTTAACCAAATCTTTATGTACCTTGGGTAGGTAATTAAAAACATGGATTTTCTGAAACTTTGGTTTCAAAAAATTGTATTCCCTATTTAAGATTATCCCTTTCTCTTAGGCATCAATTAAAATTTCTGTCAGTCTTCCCGAAAATATTTTTGTGGGATCCAATTTCAACTCCTGATATGTGTAGATGTCATTTAATAATCTATTCGCCTCTTCTATATATTTGGAAGTGTCTAAAAGAACAACGCCCCCGCATTTATCTGCCGGCTTAATGGTTAATTGTTTGTCTTTTTTGAGGGTCTTTAAAGTGTTTCTTTCTCTTCTTGTTAAGTTGTTAACTGGATATTTATGTAATTTAGCATTAGCTATATCTTTTTGCACTAACTTCTCAAATAGTTCCAATTTTTTTCCTTTTTTATTCATAGGATAAAAATAAGACTTTGGTTTCAAATTCGTATATTTTAGTTCAGGATTTGGATTTATTACAATGGGATTAGTTTGTCTTTGAATTATATTTCTCTCTATAGTGTTTTTCAGATATAATCTTTTGAGAGTTAACTTTCTTATATACTGACTAATGTGTATGTGAGTGTTGAATGTATTTAGTCTTGTAGTGGGTGCAAAACTTAAAACTAAGTTCAATACCTTTTCTTCTTCAGTGGTTATTTTCCTACTACTTAAGTTAAAGACATCTGATTTTCATTGTATTTTGTTCTCTTCAACTCTCTTTCCCTTTCTTCCTCCTCTTGACCCTCTCTGTTTCTTTTTCTTAAGGGTGGGCCGTTTGTAATGTGCTGATTTTTGGATGTTCCTTGTAGGATTGGGCTCTCTTCTAAAAAATGTTTCTCAATTCTTGGGGTATTTGGTTCAACTGGTAGTTTTTCAAATCTATTTGAAAGATTTAAACTCCACTCTTGTCTCCTATCTGTGTTGTAGTGCCTCCTTCCTGTAAACTCCCTTTCTCTAAAAGAGTCATACTATCTATCACGTGTGTCATTACTGCCTCTGTAGTTATCATTTTGTTGTGAATTAAATCTGGAATAATTGTTGTTCCTATATCCTGAATATCTATTGTCTCTAAATCCATACTCTCTGCTTTGTTCATACCTTCCGTAATCTCTGTTTCTATTTTTATAATGTATATAACCTTTTTGTTGTGTGTCGTATCTCCTATTGTATTGTCTTAAGTCGAATCTATCATCTCTATACCAGTTATTTATATTCCAATGATTAGTATTTGCTTGTTGTGTGTAATGATCATATGTATTTTTATATCCATTTATTTTGTTATTATGTCTTTGGTTAATCTCATGTGCTTGTGGGTTAACTCTATCCTCTGTATTTCTAGGGTAATCCTCTGGGTATACCTCATCAGATATACTGTCCTTTCTGGTAGTTTCTGTTCCACCTTCTAGTGGGACTTGTTTCCCCATTTCTATGTAGTCCCCTTCATCTCTTCTATATTTCCTCCATTTAGTTTCTAACAGTTCTTTATTTAAAGTATTCAATCTCTGTGGTATACTTAACTGTTTATCCTTATATTTTCTGTCATCTTTCAGATTACTTAATTCATCTTTAATTTGTGATATATTGTTCCCTATAGTTTCAAGTGAATCTTCTCTGGATTTTGTCAATATATTCATTAAAGTTATTGATGTATTTTCTAAAGCTTCATCCCATTCTTTTTGGAAGTTGCTTTTTAATTCATATGTACAGTTCTTTTTTTACCCTTAATCCTCTAGGAACAAGGTTGTTATTGATATATTTATTCAGGAATATTAGTTCTGTTTTTTTGTTTTAATTCACTAGTCATATGTTTTTCAAGTTTTTTCAAAGTGGACTCAAGATCAATAATACATGTATTAAATACAGTAGGGGTATCATTACTCATATCCTGTAGTACTTTGTCTCTCCATGTGAAAATATCATCCTATATATCTGTGCAGCCTCTAATACGGCTCACAAGGAGCAAGGGAAGAAAATAACAAGTATTTAAAAAACAGTTTAAAGGCGGTCAGAAATGTCCTCTATAAGCTCCTATCTAAGCCTACCCTTCCCTAGGTATGGTAAAAACAAGAGTAATATCACAGAGTGTATAGACAAGGAGCGCTCAACCTTATAGCAATAGAGGACTGGAGAGTGATAACTCAAATACAATTTTAGAAAAATCTTTCAACAATTTATTGATTTATTGATTAGTAAACAAGATTTGGTAAACAAGTAACTTATAAAATTCTATCAATGCCAAAATTTAAAAAAGGGGACGTCTCCCCTAAAAAAAATGACATAAAAATTGCTCTCATACAGTCATATTAAAAAAAACGATATAAAAAAAATAAGATTTTAAGTTTTGGGGAATATCAAAAATAAGTGCAGACTGGAGAGGGGGTAATTTTGAGCAAAAACTACTAAGAAAGGAAGCTGAGTTCATTTACAATATGAGAACCCTACACTCCTTTGGCTTAAGCTCCGAACTAGATATATCCCCTTTTCTTATTTCCTGAGGTTAGCTGCTATGCATTTAATATACAAATTGTCTTTTTAATAATAAGAAATTTTTATGTTCAGTGTTTTTTAGTGTTTTTTTTAAGATTTTTAAATATGGGGTCTCAATATCAACCTATCGTGATATATAACTGATATGTATATTATATAATCACTTAGCACCTTCTATTATATACTTTTTAAAGAATTAAAGTTTAGCGTAAGTGGAACATAGATATGTGTCTTGTATCTCAGTTGGAATTCAATATCTACTTATTTTCTATGATTAGGGAGGAAGTCTTGAGAGTAAAATGTATCATATGTTTAGTACCATACTGGTCTAGATTATAACCAATCTGTAAACACTTGTATTATATTTTATAATCATTTCTGTATTTCATTATAGTTTCATTTATAGCCAATGTAACCTGTATATGAAGTGCCTCTTAACATGGATTTAAGTAAAGTGTGTTCAAAATAATGCAGTCCAAGAAGTCCTCCTTAAAAAAGAAAATGTAACCTCAATAAGGAATTCCTTCTTAAAATTCATTAAGCCGATGACCAATAAACTCACAAAGAAGGGTATTTCAAAAGGAAGTTACGAATACCTACAATATGTTTTGATAAATCCCTGTTCTAAAGGGTGAAACGCGTTAACATTTTTATGAGTATCTGCACTTTATTACCCAACCTGAGGAGTCTGCATGCAAGAACGCAGACAAGAGGGGCACAAGAGAGATAATTTTGAATGGCCGTTCAATCACTTGCTCACACGCTGACACCAATAGCGTGCTACAGGACCATCCACTTTGCGGAAAGGAAACCCAGACGTCATAGATGTCACAGTACCATCTGTGCTGGGATCAAAGGTCAGAGAAAGGACACCAAGAAACGCTGCACTTGTGGCTGAGGGTCCATAAGTAATCTCTGATTTCCCCCGGACATCTGAAGACTTGTTTACCACCTAAAGGTTATATCCCATTAAGAGAGAACACCCGGGTAAAACTGCGAAGGTAGCAAGGGGTCTCCTACATCTGTTGTTTTGTGGCAAGAGCTGAACTATAATGTATTCGCTAAAAGACTTTATTCCTGCTGTTTTAGCATTGCAATCTGAGAACATATATGGTCAACAAGAAGGCACTTTGAAGACACGTAGTAATCTAAGGCAGCAGAACGGTTACATTTGGCAATTTTTATTGGTTCACTAAATAATCTGTTTGTATTTTCTTTATTGTACTTAAATTAAGTTGTTATATTGGTATCATCTGTTGCAACAGATTTGAGACGTATTTGAGATGCCACTTAACAGAGATATGTATCGATTTATTAGATACTATTGAGTACAACGTATTTTCTTTATTTTTACACTTATATTAGCCATTCACTAAAGTACTGACGCTACTGAGCACTTACTACTAGCACTTCTATGCACTTTATATGCACTAATCATATTTTTCTTCTTTTTCTTTAAGAGGTCTTATAATACCTCACCTATTAGATACGTGCGCTGATTCTTAGATGCATATTTTAGGATATTCACCCACTGATATTTAAGCATTTCATTGCTTTTTTGAGTCCAGGTATACCATACTTTTGCTTGTAAGAGAGTATTTTAGAGCATTTATATTGTGTTTTTTAATATAACTGTATGAGAGCAATTTTTATGGGGTTTTTTAGGGGAGACGTCCCTTTTTTTAAAATTTTGGGATTAATAGAATTGTATAAGCTACTTGTTTATTACCAAATCTTGTTTACTAATCAATAGATCAATAAATTGTTGAAAGATTTTTCTAAAATTGTATTTGAGTTATCACTCTTCAGTCCTCTATTGCTCTAAGGTTGAGTGCTCCTTGTCTATATATTCTGTGATTTTAAAATTGTTATTTAAGTTATGTACCTTACCTAGGGAAGGGTAGGTTTAGATAGGAGCTTATAAAGGACATTTCTGAGCACCTTTAAACCGTTTTTTAAATACTTCTTAAATAACAGTTTTGCAATGTTTATTTGTGTTTGCAATTGAAAATGTTTGTTTAAAAAAGTGGTTCTATTTGTTTTATAGGTATTTCAAATTAATTAGTATTGCGGTCTTAGCATTCTAGGTTTGGGGTATAGCAAACAGATTTTTTTTTTCTAAATTTAACATCAACTGTAAGAATATTTGAGGCTTTGATAAACATTTTTTTTCTGCATTAGAAATAATAGGAATATAGTTACTCTAAATGAAAGCTAAATTAAATTCTTGTTATCCTGATTTGTAATTTATTAGATCAAGAGTTTTCCTAATATTCTGCCTCAGAATGCCTTTGCCCCATTACCAGAACATTATATTTTTAAATAGTCTTTTTGATAATTTAAAAAAAAAAATCTAAGACCATTTCACTTTGGCTTTTTGAAAGCCAATACCTTAGAAATAAGGCCTGCATAACACTTTTGACCCCATATAGGCATGCATTCCGCCCACAAATAAATAAAGCAACACACAATGAGATGGGTGTAAAGGCTGCAGCCCGCATTTATTAAATTATTTAATAAATATAAATGTCTAAAATTCAACAAATTTCTAATAACCAGAAACAAATTAACTTGAGAACCATAAGGTGCTTGTCCACAGGGATGTACCTTCCCCTGGCTTACCGCCAGGTACATCCCCCCCAAAACTCTCCCGCCTCTTAGGGAGGTACCGATTTTCTTAACTTACAGCCTATAAAACAAGCAGCCCCGCCACAGCTGCAACATAATCCTAACAAAAAGGGAGGGAGGGAACTTCACCTTGTGTTTGCAGAGGCTAAAGAGGGTGATCAGCTTACGACACCTCTTTAAGTACAATCCCCCACAGGCTCCACCTTTCCTCCTCTAGCCTGCTCCATTGCCCTGAATAGGGGTAAAATTCCCCTCCACCCATGCTCTCCTCCAGGGAGCATTGACCCCATATAGGCATACATTCCGCCTATAAATAAATAAAGCAACACACAAAGAGATGGGTGTAAAGGCCGCAGCCCGCATTTATTAAATTATTTAATAAATATAAATTTCTAAAATTCAACAAATTTCCAATAACTAGAAACAAATTAACTTGAGAACCATAAGGTGCTTTCCACAGGGATGTACCTTCCCCTGGCTTACCACTAGGTACATCCCCCCCAAAATTCTCCCGCCTCTTAGGGAGGAACCGATTTTCTTAACTTACAGCCTATAAAACAAGCACCCCCGCCACAGCATGTCATAGACGAGCCGACCCGACCCCACCCGAGCTAAGGTCTTTAACACCCCCTCTTTGATGTTAAAATTAAAGAGATGTAGCCCCACTTCATTTAGATGTACTCCATCTTTTAAGAAAAAAAACAACGACCTGTTTCTCCTTCGAATTCTACATGGCGAATGCCAAAACCCCCAATCCTAGCCACAAAACTGCTAACTGATCTATTAAACGTTTTCCTAGAGGCTTCCAGCTTCCTATAGTCCCATGCGGCCCTCCACACTGAACGGGGTTCTATGTCAGACCACACTATCACAAGGTCAGGAAATAATTCCGTTAACCTGCCCAAGTCCCTCTTGATCCTAGCCAACAAATCCTTCTGCGACTGAAAGCCCAATTCATTTTCCCCTCGCATGGATCACTAAAATAGCCGGAGGCTGAAACAATCTTGCGTAATCTACCACCCTCCTAAGCATCTGGTCCCACCTCAGACCCCTAACCCCAAACCACTGCAACAACATTGTCTCCTCGTCAAATCTTAACTGCGTGCCCTGCTCCATCACTGCCGCTGCCTTACGGGCCCAATAAATGTAGGAATAACCTACAATCCAACAGTGCACAGGACCTGTCAAAACAAATAAACATTTTAAACGTTTAGGTCCGGCCTCAAAGACAACTTAAAACATCCAGACTTCCAACCACCAATCTTCCAGCTCACACTCTCACCCAACCCCAATCTGGTGGCTTCCGTAGCAGCCCCAATCTGAAACGAATGCGTGCCAAACTCTTCTGCTGCATATCCAAACCCAGCCAACACCTGCCGGAAAACAGCAAGGAATTGAAAATGAGATAGACTTAAACCATCCTTATGTATAAATAACGTCTTGAAACATGATGTCCGTAAATCCAAAAAGGCCGCCATATTGGCCAACGGGCAACCCTGCCCCTTTGCTTCCCTAATTTGCCCCCATCACCCCACACCTTCCTGATCAGTTTTGGACTTCCGACGCCAAATCCACAACACCCCTTCCTTAATTGAAACATCCCTGACCTGAAGGCCTCCCACATCTTTTTTATTTGCCCCCACCATCTCTGATATACAGAAGGCTCCAAAAAATGCCAACACAAATATGTCTCGAAATAAAAGGACCTCAAACTCTGAAGAGCACACCGTCTCCAAAAATCCCAGTAACTGCGTCAAGGTATCGTAAACTACAGGACGCCTCTTATCCCTACCCATCTGTCTTTTACACACTCCCCGCACGGCTAACTGAATAACAAACAGCTTTGTTAGATCCTCCCAACCCAAAAGCTTGAACAGAAACCCCAATGCCACCACATTCCGTTGCACCACTGATTTTGACAGCCCCTTCAAACTCCAGTCACCAATCCACGCCAGCAGGCCCTGAATCCACCCATCTCTTAAGGATGCAAACCCATTCACCTTCAAACCTTCCAGCCACTTTCCCCAGGCTCTAACATAAGCCACCCAAGTACCTTGAGCTAACGCTCCCCTGGCCACTCTGATTAATTCCACAGCTTCAACTGCAACAGATCTGGTGGACATCTGACTCCTTCCGCCTCCGGCGCCGCTTCCCGGAACCTCTCCCACTGGAATCAAGAAAGAGCATCAGCTATTACATTCTGGCAACCTGGCACGTGAACAGCACGGAACAATACATTCATTCGATTGCAATCCAATACAAACAACCTCAACAGGCGCACTACCAGCAGCGAGCTAGATGTCAACCTGTTGATCGCAAATACCACACCTAAATTATCCATGTGGAACATGACCCTCCTATCCTGTAACCGACCCCGCCAAACCTTCAACACCACCAGCAAAGGAAATAGCTCCAGAAAAATCAAATTCTTAGTAAGACCTTAATCCCTCCACTCCTGGGGCCACATCCCTGCAGACCAACTTTCCTGGCAATAAGCCCCATAGCCTACTGACCCGGCCACATCCATAAACAGGTGCAGCTCCTCATTCGAGACTGCCTTCTCTTGCACCAATGCCCTCCCATTAAACTCCTCCAGGAACAACAACCACACTTTAAGGTCCTCCCTCAGATCAGCCCCCAAACGGATCCAATGTCTAGGATCCTTCACGCCGGCCGTAGCCAACGACAGCCTCCTGCAAAACACCCTCCCCACCGGGATGATCCTACAAGCGAAATTAAGCTTGCCCACCAAGGATTGAATCTCACGAAAGCTGAAGCTTCTTTCTCCCGATCGCACCTCCGATGGTACCCTTCAGTTCCACCAACTTGTCCATCGGCAAATGGCACTCCAACCTACTTGAATCAATCTCAATGACCAAAAAACTCAGCACCATAACCGGGCCCTCTGTCTTTTCATGCGCCACTGGAATGCCAAACTCCTCAGCCACAACAAAGAAATGTTCCATTAAGCGAACACAATCCAAGTTCTCTACCTTTCCAATGAATAAGAAGTCATCCAAATAATGGACAACAGACGACAGACCAAAAACCTGCCACACCACCCCTTCCACAAAGGTGCTGAACTTGTCGAAGTACGCACACGATATAAAACATCCCATCGATAGGCAGAGGTCCACGTAAAAGGCACCCCGGAAAAAACAACCAAGTAAATGGTGGCACACTGGGTGTAACGGCATCCCACGCCTTCCCCCTGACCTTAGCGAACCGTTCTAACCATGGCACCATTTTTGTTACTCTCACCAGGGTCCTGGCCCTTAGGAGTAACCTCCCCTGCTTTTCCACTTCCTCAGCCTTTCTTAAAACATCTAGCCCATCGATGGGCCCATTCCCATCCTGAGCAGGCATGCTTATACTTGCAACTACTCCCAAATTTACATTGGCCTTCATTGTATTGGAAACAGAGGCCTTTCCTACTGGCCACTGCCGTTCCCCCACTCGCGTTACCATTGGACACCCCTCCTCCCGTAGCTCCACTGGAGCCTTGAAAAGACCCCTGCAATGGAGTAATTAACGCCAGCCAAATGCTCATGTCCCTATCGTCCCACCTCATTTCTTGTCTCACAGCCATGCGCTGCCAAAAATGTTTGTCATAGCGCCACCACGCCAATCCCCCGTATGTCCGACAGACCCCTGCAGTCTCGTGGTAATAGCAAAACAACGCAGAGCATTGATCGGGAAATTTCTCCCCAATCACTGCCGCCAAAATACAGAAGGCTTTAGACCAATTAGTAAGTGTTTTTGGTAACTTACATATCTCTTCTTCCTCTCATCTTCTTCCTTCTTCTCCTTGTCCATCATGTCCTCTTTGATCTCCATCACCTGATCCAAAGGCAGGAGAGAAAATATTTCCAAAAATTCTCTTTTCCATATTTTCTCCTTCACATCCTGCGCCAGATGTATCCCTAGTGGTCCAATCGAACACAAGCATGGCCTCCTCATTGCACTCTCTGGGACCTTCAGTACCTCACCCGAACCAACCCCACTGTTCCGCACCACCGTGGCCCCTCCACGCTCCCTCCTGCCCCCGTACTCACTCCTGCTGCGTCCACCCCGGCTCCTGTCCCGGCCCCCCATGCCGCCACCATGTTCCCTTGCTGTCCCCCTAGCTGCTTCTCAAATTGCACCAGCAACTCCCTTAAGCCACTCATCAATGAACTCTGCGCCACTCCTAAGCCATGCTCACCGCCAGCCACACTCATTGCCTTGGGAACGCCATCACCTGTGGTCCTGGGTGCCGTTGCTGCTCCTGCTGCTCCAGTTCCCCCCCGTACTTTCAACTTCCTTCACCCCCGGCAGCAACCTGTCCTCTCGCTCCCTGGGCCTGTGGACACCCCTTCAGTGGCCCTCTCCAGCCTCCCCAATGTAGGGGATCGCCTGTCCACCCGATGCCTCATCCTCTCCCTGGGCGAACAGGATTTCTCCCGCCGCCGATTTCTCCCGCCGCCGGTCAGCTCCCGATCTTTGTGGGCTGTGGCGCGCCATGGAGTCCCTTCCATGGGACCATATCTGTGGAGAGGAGACAGTGAAAACCCTATCCTGCCCCCCCTTCTCTCCTACCACTCCCTTCCCTCAGCTCTACCCCTGACCTACCCGCCCCCCTGCCCACTATGTTATGGCCCCAATGCCCTAAGCAGCTGTTCTAGCACGGCCATGCCCCCTACCTGCTGTTGTCCCACAGGTCCCTTCGACTTCCCTTCCCCAGGGTCCTCCATCTCCAAGTCACTGTACAGGGAGTGCAGAATTATTAGGCAAGTTGTATTTTTGAGGATTAATTTTATTATTGAACAACAACCATGTTCTCAATGAACCCAAAAAACTCATTAATATCAAAGCTGAATAGTTTTGGAAGTAGTTTTTAGTTTGTTTTTAGTTATAGCTATTTTAGGGGGATATCTGTGTCTGCAGGTGACTATTACTGTGCATAATTATTAGGCAACTTAACAAAAAACAAATATATACCCATTTCAATTATTTATTTTTACCAGTGAAACCAATATAACATCTCAACATTCACAAATATACATTTCTGACATTCAAAAACAAAACAAAAACAAATCAGTGACCAATATAGCCACCTTTCTTTGCAAGGACACTCAAAAGCCTGCCATCCATGGATTCTGTCAGTGTTTTGATCTGTTCACCATCAACATTGTGTGCAGCAGCAACCACAGCCTCCCAGACACTGTTCAGAGAGGTGTACTGTTTTCCCTCCTTGTAAATCTCACATTTGATGATGGACCACAGGTTCTCAATGGGGTTCAGATCAGGTGAACAAGGAGGCCATGTCATTAGATTTTCTTCTTTTATACCCTTTCTTGCCAGCCACGCTGTGGAGTACTTGGAGGCGTGTGATGGAGCATTGTCCTGCATGAAAATCATGTTTTTCTTGAAGGATGCAGACTTCTTCCTGTACCACTGCTTGAAGAAGGTATCTTCCAGAAACTGGCAGTAGGACTGGGAGTTGAGCTTGACTCCATCCTCAACCCGAAAAGGCCCCACAAGCTCATCTTTGATGATACCAGCCCAAACCAGTACTCCACCTCCACCTTGCTGGCGTCTGAGTCGGACTGGAGCTCTCTGCCCTTTACCAATCCAGCCACGGGCCCATCCATCTGGCCCATCAAGACTCACTCTCATTTCATCAGTCCATAAAACCTTAGAAAAATCAGTCTTGAGATATTTCTTGGCCCAGTCTTGACGTGTCAGCTTGTGTGTCTTGTTCAGTGGCCGTGGTCTTTCAGCCTTTCTTACCTTGGCCATGTCTCTGAGTATTGCACACCTTGTGCTTTTGGGCACTCCAGTGATGTTGCAGCTCTGAAATATGGCCAAACTGGTGGCAAGTGGCATCTTGGCAGCTGCACGCTTGACTTTTCTCAGTTCATGGGCAGTTATTTTTTGCGCCTTGGTTTTTCCACACACTTCTTGCGACCCTGTTGACTATTTTGAATGAAACGCTTGATTGTTCGATGATCACGCTTCAGAAGCTTTGCAATTTTAAGAGTGCTGCATCCCTCTGCAAGATATCTCACTATTTTTGACTTTTCTGAGCCTGTCAAGTCCTTCTTTTGACCCATTTTGCCAAAGGAAAGGAAGTTGCCTAATAATTATGCACACCTGATATAGGGTGTTGATGTCATTAGACCACACCCCTTCTCATTACAGAGATGCACATCACCTAATATGCTTAATTGGTAGTAGGCTTTCGAGCCTATACAGCTTGGAGTAAGACAACATGCATAAAGAGGATGATGTGGTCAAAATACTAATTTGCCTAATAATTCTGCACTCCCTGTATGAGTAGTCAAAACACTGTGTATCCCCTTCCAGGTCCAGACTTGTAGGTTCCACAGAAATTTCTGCCCCACCGCCCACCTGGTCCTCTCTCTCATTACCAACACCTGTGGAAGATAAGCATGACAAATTAAAAACTCACCCCCACCACTTTCCCTTTTCTTTGGGTCCCTGACCCTTTCTTTCTGCCCCGCCCCCTCCCCCCATAGGAGCCTTATGCACTGGCCTCCCACTAATCACAGCTACACCATCTCCCTGCGCAGCCCTTGATACCCCCGCGTTAACTGCCTTTGGCTGTTCCTTCCCCCCTGCTCTACAGACCCCTGCCTCATCGGGAGTCTTCTGCCTACTCCTTTCATGGATCCTACTGTCTTTCTTCTTTCCCCCACCTGATCCTCCAGTCTCTGTAGCCCTGTATCCCTTCTCTTCCTCCCTGCTCTATTTTGCATATCCCTCAACCTGACCTCGCTAATCCCATCCTGACTCCTAACCCTCTCTCCTCCTGTCGCCTCCGGCTGCTCCCAATGGTCAGTTAATGCCCGGGGAGATCCCACCCCTGCCGTGTCCCCCTCCATGTGTGAAGCCTGCCCCTGCTCCCGATTTGCAGCCCTTGCTTTGAATCTTGATTGAGGCCCAGCCCTCCTCCACTGGCTCTCTTACCTGCCGCAATTCTGCTCCGGATAGGCGCCTCCCTCGTGTGAACGGCATCTGCCTCATGGACCGCCATCTGCTCCCGCTCCTCAGCACCTCCAATGCGACTCTCTGATCGGCATCTGCACCCGCCACCAGCCTGAGGGGCCCAACACCGTCACCGCTCCTCCCACTACAGATGACATCAGGAGATAAGCGATCCAGAGGCCTCGACCGCCTGAGCGGCCTGACGTTCCTGCTCCCTCTTACAGACGACGCCTCCGCAGACCTGAGCCATGCCGTCCCTCTCGCCGCTGCTATCCGATGAACCTCCTCCAGTAAGCCGTCCATCCTCTCAGGCCACTGCAAACGCAAGCTCCTTCACTCAAACTTCACCTTGCGTTTGCAGAAGCTAAAGAGGGTTATCAACTTCCAACACCTCTTTAAGTACCATCCTTCACAGGCTTCACCTTTCCTCCTCTAGCCTGCTCCATTGCCCTGAATAGGGGTCAAATTCCCCTCAGTCCATGTTCTCCTCCAGGGGGCATTTATATATTTAACTTTATTTTATTATATATTTGACTTATATGTAGAATATATAGGTTTGATTTATCAAGCTGCAGAGGTAACTTTGGAGATCTTGCAGTGCAGACTCACACAAGTGGGCCTGCAACCTGTAGTTGAGATGCAGAGATCTTAAAATTATTAACCTCTCCACCACCGGAAAGGCTGATGTGCTTGACAGCTCTGCCTGTTTCCTGATAAATATTATATTTTATATAAGCTAAATGAAACTAAATATTAAATAATTACTTCAGAAGTTATTTGTAAATCATACTACTTAACTACATTACTATTATTGATATAGTTTATATTCACATTGAATACATAATACGTGCTTCCATAACGTTGTGAAAGCAGCAAACACACAAAATGGCAATTTATTGTAAAGCAGAAAGATTGCATTTATGATCCAGACCACTTAAGTAGTTGAATATAAAATAGTTTTGAAATGAATTGCATAATTATAAAGCATTCAATGTATATAATGGTTTTATACAATATAATTGCATATCATAAAAAATAATGGCTGTAATTTGCTTGAATGGTAATGTTTCTTAACTGATTCATTCTCACATTGATTATTACAACACAAATTAGCTTGACCTCTATTTTTTTCACCTCTACTCCATGCAATATATTTAAAATGTTGCATACTTAATAATAATTTTCTACAGTGATAGACATAATCACTTTTAACCTTTAAAACCTTAGTTATCTGATGCAATTTTAAAGCTTTTTTATGTCTTTAATCAGATGTTTATAAACTCAGAAATACAAAGATTTTTTTTCTTACTCAAAAGGACATAAAACCCCATATGCAGATAGAACATACAATCTTAAACAACTTTTAAATGTATTTCTATTATCAGATTTTCTTTGTTTTCTTGTTATCCTTTGTAGAAAAGCAGTACGGTAAAGTCAGGAACTTGCATGTGTCTGCAGCACTAAATGGTTATAATGTTATACATTAGCAAGATCATTAAATGGCAACACTATTTCCTGTCATGCAGTGCCCAAGACATGCACCAGTGAAGGCTACACTAAAAGTATGGTTAGACAGGTAAGAAGAGAACCACGAGAGAGCTGTGTCACAAATGCCAAAGGATTGAATGGTTTGGAGCAAAAGAGGGAGGACAACAGTATCACATGCTGCTGACAGATCAAGGAGGATTAGCAGAGAGAAGTGGCCTTTCAATTTTGCTCTAAGCAGGTCATTGGTAACCTTAAAAGCACACTAAACCCAAAAGTTTTCTTTCATGATTCAGATAGAGAATACAATTTTAAACAACATTCCAATTGACTTCTATTATCTAATTTGCTTCATTCTTTAGATATCTTTTGTTGAAGAAATAACAATGCATATAGGTGAGCCAATCACATAAGACATCTATGTGCAGCCACCAATCAGCAGCTACTGAGCCTATCTAGATATGCATTTCTGCAAAGGATATAAAGCAAATGAAGCAGGTTAGATAATGGAAGTAAATTAGAAAGTTGTTTAAAATGGCATGATCTTTCTAAATCATGAAAGAAAAAAATGGGTTCTGTGTCCCTTTAACAATTGTTGTCTCTTTGGAGTGTTGGGGGCAAAATCCAGATTGCAATGGGTCAAGGAGGGAGTTTATTGTAAGGAACTGGGATAGGCATGCATATACTAGCTTTTCAAGAAGATTGAGGCAAGGGGGAGTAGGGAAATAGGGCGCAGTTGGATGGGGAGGTTGGATCGAGATAAGGTTTCTTTCATGTAATTAGCAAGAGTCCATGAGCTAGTGACGTATGGGATATACATTCCTACCAGGAGGGGCAAAGTTTCCCAAACCTCAAAATGCCTATAAATACACCCCTCACCACACCCACAAATCAGTTTTACAAACTTTGCCTCCCATGGAGGTGCTGAAGTAAGTTTGTGCTAGATTCTTCGTTGATATGCGCTTCGCAGCAGGCTGGAGCCCGGTTTTCCTCTCAGTGTGCAGTGAATGTCAGAGGGATGTGAAAAGAGTATTGCCTATTTGAATTCAATGATCTCCTTCTACGGGGTCTATTTCATAGGTTCTCTGTTATCGGTCGTAGAGATTCATCTCTTACCTCCCTTTTCAGATCGACGATATACTCTTATATATACCATTACCTCTACTGATTCTCATTTCAGTACTGGTTTGGCTTTCTACTACATGTAGATGAGTGTCCTGGGGTAAGTAAGTCTTATTTTTGTGACACTCTAAGCTATGGTTGGGCACTTTTATATAAAGTTCTAAATATATGTGTTTAAACATTTATTTGCCTTGATTCAGGATGTTCAACATTCCTTATTTCAGACAGTCAGTTTCATTACTTGGGATAATGCATTTGAAATAATCAATTTTTCTTACCTTAAAATTTGACTTTTTTTCCTGTGGGCTGTTAGGCTCGCGGGGGCTGAAAATGCTTCATTTTATTGCGTCATTCTTGGCGCGGACTTTTTTGGCGCAAAAATTTTCTTTGACATTTCCGGCGTCATACTTGTCGCCGGAAGTTGCGTCATTTTTTTGACGTTTTTGCGCCAAAAATGTTGGCGTTACCGGATGTGGCGTCATTTTTGGCGCTTAAAGCATTTAGGCGCCAAATAATGTGGGCGTCTTTTTTGGCGCTAAAAAATATGGGCGTCATTATTGTCTCCACATTATTTAAGTCTCATTGTTTATTTGCTTCTGGTTGCTAGAAGCTTGTTCATTGGCATTTTTTCCCATTCCTGAAACTGTCTTTTAAGGAATTTTATCAATTTTGCTTTATATGTTGTTTTTTCTATTACATATTGCAAGATGTCTCAGATTGACCCTGAATCAGTAGATACTTCTGGAAATTTGCTGACTGATGCTGGACCTACCAAAGTTAAGTGTATTTGTTGTAAACTTGTGGTATCTGTTCCTCTGGCTGTTGTTTGTAATGAATGTCATGACAAACTTGTTAATGCAGATAATATTTCCTTTAGTAATGTTCCATTACCTGTTGCTGTTCCATCAACATCTAATATTCAGGGTGTTCCTGTTAACATAAGAGATTTTGTTTCTAAATCTATTAAGAAGGCTATGTCTGTTATTCCTCCTTCTAGTAAACGTAAAAGGTCTTTTAAAACTTCTCATTTTTCAGATGAATTTTTAAATGAACATCATCATTCTGATTCTGATAATGATTCCTCTGGTTCAGAGGATTCTGTTTCAGAGGTTGATACTGATAAATCTTCATATTTATTTAAAATGGAATTTATTCGTTCTTTGCTTAAAGAAGTCTTAATTGCATTAGAAATAGAGGAATCTGGTCCTCTTGATACTAAGTCTAAACGTTTGAATACGGTTTTTAAACCTCCTGTAGTTATTCCAGAGGTTTTTCCCGTCCCTGATGCTATTTCTGAAGTAATTTCTAGGGAATGGAATAATTTGGGTAATTCTTTTACTCCTTCTAAACGGTTTAAGCAATTATATCCTGTGCCATCTGACAGATTAGAGTTTTGGGACAAAATCCCTAAGGTTGATGGGGCTATCTCTACTCTTGCTAAACGTACTACTATTCCTACGGCAGATAGTACTTCCTTTAAGGATCCTTTAGATAGGAAAATTGAATCCTTTCTAAGAAAAGCTTATTTATGTTCAGGTAATCTTCTTAGACCTGCTATATCTTTGGCGGATGTTGCTGCAGCCTCAACTTTCTGGTTGGAAGCTTTAGCACAACAAGTAACAGATCATAATATTCATAGCATTGTTAATCTTCTTCAACATGCTAATAACTTTATTTGTGATGCCATCTTTGATATCATTAGGGTTGATGTCAGGTATATGTCTTTAGCTATTTTAGCTAGAAGAGCTTTATGGCTTAAAACTTGGAATGATGATGTGTCTTCTAAGTCAACTTTGCTTTCCCTTTCTTTCCAGGGTAATAAATTGTTTGGTTCACAATTGGATTCTATTATTTCAACTGTTACTGGGGGGAAAGGAACTTTTTTACCACAGGATAAAAAATCTAAAGGTAAATTTAGGTCTGCTAATCGTTTTCGTTCCTTTCGTCACAATAAGGAACAAAAGCCTGATCCTTCCCCTACAGGAGCGGTATCAGTTTGGAAACCATCTCCAGTCTGGAATAAATCCAAGCCTTTTAGAAAGCCAAAGCCAGCTCCCAAGTCCACATGAAGGTGCGGCCCTCATTCCAGCCCAGCTGGTAGGGGGCAGATTACGATTTTTCAAAGAAATTTGGATCAATTCGATTCACAATCTTTGGATCCAGAACATTGTTTCACAAGGGTACAGAATAGGCTTCAAGATAAGGCCTCCTGCAAGAAGATTTTTTCTTTCCCGTGTCCCAATAAATCCAGTGAAGGCTCAAGCATTTCTGAAATGTGTTTCAGATCTAGAGTTGGCTGGAGTAATTATGCCAGTTCCAGTTCTGGAACAGGGGCTGGGGTTTTACTCAAATCTCTTCATTGTACCAAAGAAGGAGAATTCCTTCAGGCCAGTTCTGGATTTAAAAATATTGAATCGTTATGTAAGGATACCAACATTCAAAATGGTAACTATAAGGACTATTCTGCCTTTTGTTCAGCAAGGGCATTATATGTCCACAATAGATTTACAAGATGCATATCTGCATATTCCGATTCATCCAGATCACTATCAGTTTCTGAGATTCTCTTTCCTAGACAAGCATTACCAGTTTGTGGCTCTGCCGTTTGGCCTAGCAACAGCTCCAAGGATTTTTACAAAGGTTCTCGGTGCCCTTCTATCTGTAATCAGAGAACAGGGTATTGTGGTATTTCCTTATTTGGACGATATCTTGGTACTTGCTCAGTCTTCACATTTAGCAGAATCTCATATGAATCGACTTGTATTGTTTCTTCAAGAACATGGTTGGAGGATCAATTTACCAAAGAGTTTGTTGATTCCTCAGACAAGGGTAACCTTTTTAGGTTTCCAGATAGATTCAGTGTCCATGACTCTGTCTCTGACGGACAAGAGATGTCTGAAGTTGGTTTCAGCTTGTCGAAACCTTCAGTCTCAATCATTCCCTTCGGTAGCCTTATGCATGGAAATTCTAGGTCTTATGACTGCTGCATCGGACGCGATCCCCTTTGCTCGTTTTCACATGCGAACTCTTCAGCTCTGTATGCTGAACCAGTGGTGCAGGGATTATACAAAGATATCTCAATTAATATCTTTAAAACCGATTGTACAACACTCTCTGACGTGGTGGACAGACCACCATTGTTTAGTTCAGGGGGCTTCTTTTGTTCTTCCGACCTGGACTGTGATCTCAACAGATGCAAGTCTGACAGGTTGGGGAGCTGTTTGGGGGTCTCTGACAGCACAAGGGGTCTGGGAGTCTCAGGAGGCGAGATTACCAATCAACATTTTGGAACTCCGTGCAATTTTCAGAGCTATTCAGTCGTGGCCTCTTCTAAAAAGAGAGTCGTTCATTTGTTTTCAGACGGACAATGTCACAACCGTGGCATATGTCAATCATCAAGGAGGGACTCACAGTCCTCTGGCTATGAAAGAAGTATCTCTAATACTGGTATGGGCGGAATCCAGCTCCTTTCTAATTTCTGCGGTTCATATCCCAGGTATAGACAATTGGGAAGCGGATTATCTCAGTCGCCAAACGTTACATCCGGGCGAATGGTCTCTTCACCCAGAGGTATTTCTTCAGATTGTTCAAATGTGGGGACTTCCAGAAATAGATCTGATGGCTTCTCATCTAAACAAGAAGCTTCCCAGGTATCTGTCCAGATCCAGGGATCCTCAGGCGGAAGCAGTGGATGCATTGTCACTTCCTTGGAAGTATCATCCTGCCTATATCTTTCCGCCTCTAGTTCTTCTTCCAAGAGTGATTTCCAAGATTCTAAAGGAGCGTTCGTTTGTTCTGCTGGTGGCTCCAGCATGGCCTCACAGGTTTTGGTATGCGGATCTTGTCCGGATGGCTACTTGCCAACCGTGGACTCTTCCGTTAAGACCAGACCTTCTATCGCAAGGTCCTTTTTTCCATCAGGATCTCAAATCCTTAAATTTGAAGGTATGGAGATTGAACGCTTGATTCTCAGTCATAGAGGTTTCTCTGACTCCGTAATTAATACTATGTTACAGGCTCGTAAATCTGTATCTAGGAAGATATATTATCGAGTCTGGAAGACTTACATTTCTTGGTGTTCTTCTCATCATTTTTCTTGGCATTCTTTTAGAATTCCTAGAATTTTACAGTTTCTTCAGGATGGTTTGGATAAAGGTTTGTCTGCAAGTTCCTTGAAGGGACAAATCTCTGCTCTTTCTGTTCTTTTTCACAGAAAGATTGCTAGTCTTCCTGATATTCATTGTTTTGTACAGGCTTTGGTTCGTATAAAACCTGTTATTAAGTCAATTTCTCCTCCTTGGAGTTTGAATTTGGTTCTGGGGGCTCTTCAAGCTCCTCCGTTTGAACCTATGCATTCGCTGGATATTAAATTACTTTCTTGGAAAGTTTTGTTTCTTTTGGCCATCTCTTCTGCTAGAAGAGTTTCTGAATTATCTGCTCTTTCTTGTGAGTCTCCTTTTCTGATTTTTCATCAGGATAAGGCGGTGTTGCGAACTTCATTTAAATTTTTACCTAAGGTTGTGAATTCTAACAACATTAGTAGAGAAATTGTGGTTCCTTCATTGTGTCCTAATCCTAAGAATTCTAAGGAAAGATCGTTGCATTCTTTGGATGTAGTTAGAGCTTTAAAATATTATGTTGAAGCTACTAAAGATTTCAGAAAGACTTCTAGTCTATTTGTTGCTAATTACATGAAAGAAAACATAATTTATGTAAGAACTTACCTGATAAATTCATTTCTTTCATATTAGCAAGAGTCCATGAGGCCCACCCTTTTTTTGTGGTGGTTATGATTTTTTTGTATAAAGCACAATTATTCCAATTCCTTATTTTTTATGCTTTCGCACTTTTTTCTTATCACCCCACTTCTTGGCTATTCGTTAAACTGATTTGTGGGTGTGGTGAGGGGTGTATTTATAGGCATTTTGAGGTTTGGGAAACTTTGCCCCTCCTGGTAGGAATGTATATCCCATACATCACTAGCTCATGGACTCTTGCTAATATGAAAGAAATGAATTTATCAGGTAAGTTCTTACATAAATAATGTTTTTTTGAGGATAGGTATGACCAGTGCATGTTTTATAGATGAGGGAAATATACCGGTGCTGAGGGAGAGGTTGAGAGAACAACAGTAAGGGTATCTATAGGAATAAATGTATAGGTATATATTGAAATGTGTATTTAAAATACAAATATTCTCCTATATGAGAAGAACATCAGAATGTGAAATATTAATAACTCCTGTCGGGTTAGTGTGCTAGTGAGGTTTGGCTTTTTTCTTCTGTAACTCTTCAGCCCCTTAGGATCATTAATCACACAGATTATTGCATCATGATGCCAGGCAGATATCATCACTTGCACAACCTAAAATCATGGTATATAGCTAAACCATTGCTCATTTGATACTTGTTTACATACAAATGGTAGCATTTGTAAGATTTGCTATCCAATTAAAAGCAAAAGCATTGATGTTCTTCAGAATAAATATATTATGTTTTTTGTTTCTAAGCTGGTATGCATGCAAAATCCATATGCCAGTGTAACCACTTTCAAAGTAACTAGAACTTATTTGTATAATTTAAAGGAAAGTAGCTATTTTCCTCTACAAATTCTGGGCAAGTGTTGAAAATATGTATTTTTCCGCAATATGCTAAATTGATCATCTACTTAACAGATTTATTTCATATTGCTGGGCTTGAAATGAGAGTAAATGCAACATGGATATTATATCAAACTATTTTTGTCATTGCATTCAAAAGATATGTGCTTTTGAAAATGACAGAAAACTCTTGTTTGATCTTAACTGGGGTAGTACCTCTGAGAACTGTTTTACATTTAGTACTCATGAGACGTTCTCTCTTTTCATATTAAAAGATCAACTAGAGAAATATATTAATGGAGGCCTTCGCTTAAATTATTCAAAATTAATGTCAGATGCACTTGACCTCAATTATTTACATAATTTAATTAATGCAATTGTAATGCTGCAGAGTTTTAGTATACTGTGTATTAATTAGATGGTGAGCTTTTTGTAGATAGTTTTCCTTTGTCAAAAGTTATCGTTATTATTAAAAATGTTTTTCTATTATATATTGCCCTAGTCCATAAGGAAATGTCTGTTATTCCCTTCTTGGTTCTTCCTTTTCCGACTTGCCTATTTATTTACTTGCTACCCATTGCATATGAGTACATAGCAGTGTATATGTGCTACTGCACATACACCCATGTGATAGGCACCCATATGTTATATACTGATACAAAGCACTCTTACCTAGACCCTGCAAAACTACTATACCCAGGTGTCTATGACACCTACCAAAACTATCTATCTATCTATCTATCTTCTATCTATCATCTATATGTCTATTATCTATCTATCTTCTATCTATCTGTCTGTCTATTGTCTATCTATCTATCTATCTATCTAGCAGTATATATATATATTTTTAAATAATAATTTAACTAACTAGAGTTGACATGGTTTAGAAAAGGACAAATGTTTAACTTGCTAGGTTCTTGCTTTGATGATAAAAAAAACAGGCTATATATTGTGTTTGTCTGCAATTATATTAAATTAAACAGGTTAATTTCTCAGCCTCAGACCTAGTTTCCAATCTTGTTGTAAACTGTAAGCTGGTGGTAACAAGTATATATATTCTACTGCTTTTTTTAGAATATTTTAGTACATCTGTAATAATAATTTACATGAATAATTTAACATTTTCAATAATTTATATTTAATAAATGAAAAATGCACCTTAATATAACTCTTGCCTGGTTAGCTAAAAAACACTCCATTTGTAATCTGACCCTATGAATTTATTTTTGACCTCTAAAGGATAAAAAAGGTAACTCGCTGGTTTCCATACAAATGTTTCTGGGGGTGGGATCTTAAAAACATGAAAAAGGAAATGACATCAGTGGCTACATGTGCAGCAGAAGAGAGTTGCTTGTTACACGCACAAGCGTCACATTATTATAAAAAATGGTGATTCATTGGCTTTAAAACAAGTACACAGAAGAGTGCTTAGACTTTGATATAAAGATCTAAATTCCAAGGTGTATAATTTCATTCTTCCTAATACAAATAAAAAAATCATATGGATAAAATTTTTACTGAAACTCATGTTGGTATTTTCTTCTTCTAAAGATGTTCATTTAAATATTTATTATATTGTTCTAAAGAGAAAAATAAGTATATTTATGCACTGATGTTACATTTTCTTTTTTGAACTTGATAGTTAGGCACAGTCATTCATTTCCTCAAGACAAAGATAACAGCTTCAACATTATTTCAATTAGTACACAGTTTCCATACAAATAGACTGTATATTTTGTTTTACTTTTTTGATAATTTATAAGTTGCATATACATTTTACAAAAACAATTAAATAGGAATAATAACAATAAATATATAAATTGAGATTTAAAAAAGACTAATGTTTGTAACATGCTTCTGTTTCTGTATATTTCTTATTTTAGCCCTAGGACAATTAAGCAAGATATTTAGGGCTACTGTGCCAAATGAGCCATAACAAAGAAATCTGAAACAATAATGGCTGCATTTATTCTGCATTACCAGGGAATGTACCAGAAATCAAATTACATGAGAAAGCAGGAAGACAGTATTACAGTATAAGGAATCACAAAGGACACAGGCTTTGTTTCCTGTGCAAAACTCTTTTATTCACTTTGGTCATTGCTAAATGATGAAACTAGAAGTTCACTCAGAGTTTCAATAATTTTGCAGAAACTCACTTAAATATTTATAAGTGGCCTTATGTCTCATTTGCTTTGAGGGAAAAAAAAACTAAGAAATAATTAAGTTATTTTGCACAAAAAATAAATAATAAAGAATGGATTCAATGTGTTGAAAATAAGTAATTTACATAGAAAACAGCAAATCAAGGAAATATCAAGTGATACATTAATTCCATGTCCTCACTGTTTACTTTTAGGGCCCCTCATTTGCTACTGACATTTAATATTGGACAAGTAATTGGTGGCACAAGAAAAGAGTTTTTTAATCATCCCGGCAAGGTGTTTGAGATGTTGGATACAACGGTATAAAGACAGCTGCTTTTTAACTCCCTATTTCAGGCTTGCACAAGAGAGACTGCAACCTAGAGGCTGCCAAACGCTAACCTCAGCTTGATAAATGGAGTCTTTGTATGGCTTCAAAGTGTTAGGACTTCGAAACCCCCCCCCACAAATTCTTGTAGATGAAACAAACGTTTTTTTATTTAAAAAAAGGATCCTCTTGTGTTCACAGTGACATTAACTCTTCATCTCCTTTAAATCTTTTTGAATCAAAATGTTAAACATTTACTTCTCACACATTCCTCAATTCCAAGTGTCTGCATCAAGCTTAAAGGGACAGTCTAGTCCAAAATAAACTTTCATGATTCAAATAGGGCATGTAATTTTAAACAATTTTCCAATTTACTTTTATCACCAATTTTGCTTTGTTCTCTTGGTATTTTTAGTTGAAAGCTTAACCTAGGAGGTTCATATGCTAATTTCTTAGACCTTGATGGCCACCTCTTTTCAGAGTGCATTTTAACAGTTTTTCACAACTAGAGGGTGTTAGTTAATGTGTTTCATATAAATAACACTGTGTTCATGCACGTGAAGTTATCTGGGAGCCAGCACTGATTGGCTAAACTGCAAGTCTGTCAAAAGAACTGAAATACAGGGACAGTTTGCAGAGGCTTAGATACAAGATAATCACAGAGGTAAAAAGTATATTAATATAACTGTGTTGGTCATGCCAAACTGGGGAATGGGTAATAAAGGGATTATCTATCTTTTAAAACAATAAAAATTCTGGCGTAGACTGTCCCTTTAATTGCAAGTCTCCTACTTGCTATTAATGATATAGCTTAATAAACAAAGTGTGATTTACAGAGATAAACAAAGATGCATCCTAAGCTCACAATTTGGAGACACATGGGACTAAAGAATTTGTGACCACCCCTTAACCTATTATAGGTACAATAATATTTTTTTTAATTCACAGTTTGATGAAACAGGTGAAAATCTTTTTTAAAGGCTGAGAAATGCTTTCCTGAGTTTAGACATGTATGTTAACATTGAGGGAAGCATATTTTGTCTTTTTATATGTTAATCTTGTGTTATCAAGCTTTTTAATATAATAAGGGGCAGATTACAAGTGGAGTGCTAATTTATCATGCACCCTCAAACGGGCAAATTAGTGGCTGGTTAATGCTATGGCAAGCTCGCAGAATCTATTATCGCTTATCGAATTGATCTCTGGTTAATTTTATAAATATCCACCAAATGCCCCCAAAATACATTGTAATATATGTTATTCAAAAATAAAGATATTAGCATCTGTTTTTTTAATAAAAGAAAGTTCAAAAAGCAATTATATGGGGTTAAAAGTGGCGGGTGTAGCGTGTTTACTTTACGGTCAATGTGAACTGTTTGTTCCTAGTAAATATATAGGTCTGTGATTATATACATATATATTTATGTGTCAATATGTCTATATGCACATATTAACACATAGATAAATATGCCTATAATCATAGACATACAGTATATATTTTAAAACACTGCCCATCGCTGTGCTACTTACGCCCTGCGCTGCGCTTGCTCATTCTGTGTCTCACTAATATCGCTTTTGCAAAAGCGATATTTAGCATTCCACCTGTAATCTGGCACTAAGCGTTTTAACTTTCACATGGAACTGCTGCTTGTTTTGCTATTTGAGAGTGAGCTGGGAACTCTGACTCCCAGCTGGCCTATAGACACCATTTGTTTGGTGTAAAATGTCATGTGAGTAGCCACTTGTTGAGTAATTTCTTGAGTGTTTCTTACCACACTGAGTATGCTATGTGCCACTCCACATGTTTTTCAGTGATAATTATGATAGAGCATATAATTTTAAACAACTTTCCAATTTACTACTATTTTTAAATTTGTTAAATATTCAAATGCATTATTATTGCATGACATCTGTGTACATTTTGCTTTCCCTAAAAACAGTGTGATTGTTTTATTGCTCATTATTGTTTTATTGCTCATTATTAATATCCTATTGAAATTTAGTAAAGACATTGAACTTTGCTAATGAAGGTGTTCTGTCATATTCATTTTCCAATCTCTGGATTGGCTGGGTCAACTTTCCATGCAATTAGCAATAATGATGGGTACTGTCAAGCCCACAACACTATTACACCACTGCTTAGTGTTATAGGAAAGCATGGACTCTTTTTGCATTGTTGGTGGAGGTAAAAGATTGAGTTGCAGTGGCTGTAATAGTTACTGCAGTTTATTGCTTCTTTACACAAGTTCTTAGTCTTTCCAAATTCCACCCATACATGAAATCATCATACAGAAAGCTCTTATTATTTCTGTAACTTGGCTGGGGTGGTTCAACATTTGAGGCACACACAACACCTTATTCTCTGTTGTTCTAATATTTGTATAGCAATATACTTTGTGCAACTATTTGACTGACAGTCAATCTAGTGCTATCCTGTTTAACTTCTTCACCAATATGCTGTTTTTAAGGATTTGGAAAAAAAAAAAGTTGTTACTTTTTAAAGAACCACTACTTTGGGACTCCTCTTCTTATTATTTTTGTATCTCTTCAAAGTCAGTTTCTCCCATCTATGATATGGAGTATATCCCTTCAAAGTAAGTGTCTCTTATCCACATATATATTCAACCATTTGATGAAAACAAAAGATATCTAAAAGGATCTAGATCTGAGATATATAGAGCAAACTATTATACCTAATAGATCAAGCAGTATTATAGAATACCTATTGACATACAGTACAATACTGTGTGAGAATCACAGATAAGTTATACAATATTTTGGAATGTAATTTTAATTGTATTCTATATTATTTGTCGTAAGCCAGTCAGTTGCAGTTTTAACTAAACATATAAGATTGTATTTTTGGAAGGAGGAGAGTGCAAGACCACCACATTTACTGAGCCTTGTCAGCTTATATAGGGCCAGATGTGGGGGTCCCCCCCCCCAAAAAAAAAAGTCTGATATTTCTATTCAGATTATTGATTCTGCATCAAAATATAGTATTTTGGGAAATAAGACCATCTCCACTGAATTGACTTTTGCAATTAAAGAGAGGGGGAGGCATGAGCAGCTATTAAATTCATGCTCAACTTTCTTAAACAGAGGTGTATAATTGACCTCATACCATAACTTAGGGTTTAATGTTACAAATACCACCATGCCTTTAACAGTTCAGTGAAAGAGACAAAATCTCCCCACAATTTAGGGGCTTGCGATGCCATCATAGGATCTGATTACAAGTGGCGCAACCAGATTAGTGTGCATATTACAAGTTGAAAGTAAAATGTTAGCGTGCAAGTAAAAGACCAAGGTGTGCGTTAACTTCTTCTGCCCATAGATTTCTATGGGGCACTGAAAAGAAAAATGAACAGTTATTACTTGCATGCATGAATGAATGATAAAAAAGAAGGCGCCACCATAGTGCACAATCAGATATGTATAACACGCCAATAGACACAAGTAAGACCGTACTTACAAGATAGAGGACACTTGAGAAGTGTCACAACCGCCTCCTGGACTGTTAAGAGTCATCCAGCTAACTCCCACT
Organism: Bombina bombina; assembly: GCF_027579735.1. Classification (NCBI taxonomy): domain Eukaryota; kingdom Metazoa; phylum Chordata; class Amphibia; order Anura; family Bombinatoridae; genus Bombina; species Bombina bombina. Next base: position 698,077,530 of record NC_069502.1, on the reverse strand, counting down.
AGCACTCTTCTGGCTGTCGTCCCCGTATGGAGACCGGCAAACCTCTGGGGCTTAGAACTACACCAGCGTCTGGCGTCCACAGCAGGCTTACTCTCGTTCTGGTCCGTCGTCCTCTAGTAGCATAAACTACAAGTTCTTGAGTTCCCCTTCCCTCTGCGTCTCACAAATGACGGTTTTTCTTTCTTTTGCTCCTTCCAAATAGTACTTGCATGCAAACTGCTAGACCAACTGCACTAAGCCCAAAGTGAGTTACGGATACTATGCATTCCTTTATTCTTCACATAGAAGAAAATATTATTTTTATGCATTTATTTATTTTAAATTAAATTTGATTAACTTAGTTCTCCATTTACAATATAAAGAGAATATGGAAAAATATTAAATACATTGACTGTACATTCATTAGAGAATCAGAAATGCTATCTGTAATTATAAATATTGAACAGTACAATAGTCATAAATTATCCACGACTAACATCAGGGAATCACTTATAAAAAGGTAGTCAAAATATACAAAATCACTGTTGATAACACTTATGTGTTCAACTCTAGGGGGCGTGTGTAGAAAATATATGGATATATGAGTCTATAAGAGTGTATATTTGTAATGTCAAAATATATGTTAACTCAAAATCTATAGGACACAGATATTATTATTATAAAAAATTGAATAAATCAACCACAAATGTTATTGAAAATAAAATAATATGAAAAGTTCATATCTGAGTTCAGAATTGGGACAATCAGTGGGTTCACCAGGATAGGAAAGTCCGGGATCGGGACTACTCCAGATGTAGCTCCTCTTCAATAAAATCCAAGATGAAGAATCTATGAAAAAAATCACAATACAGAGGGTGCCTCCTAGTGTGATACTGTAATAACCAGGAGATATGTACAAATGTTCTGTGCAGATTTATATTCACAAGCAAAGCAGCACCCACTTGTGTGAGTCAGGCCTGCTGGTAAATGTTCAGTGTCCCAGCTCACTGTTCCCAGGTACACCTCCAATTGCAAGGATAGGGATCTGTGATAGTGTAATACCTTAGACAGTGGGAGTATAGGGATCTTTGTAGGTATTATACTCACAAAATAGGCAGCACCCACTTGTGTTAAGTCCGTCCTACTGGGATCTCCCAGTGTCACAGCTCACTGTTCCCAGGCCTGGGAATAAATTGCACCAACTCCCAGATAATAGCTCAAATTCAGGGAAAGGACTAGCTCAGGCTTCCAATATGGTTTATAAAAAATGTTTAATTAAATACTAACAAATAATAAAAGACTAGAGGTGCATGCACACACCCTTAGTATATAAAAACAATAATATGTTCAGTTAAGATACAGATTGCAATTCGTTTCTCAGCTGTGCTAGCTGTTTCATCAGGCATCTGTTAGGGATTTGGAAGCACTGGCTTTTAACTACAAACTAACCAATACAAATGCACCATTCAGAACCACCCTCTCCCCATCCAATCAGAATTATTTTATAGTAAAGTATATTATAATCATTCTTGACTTATAAAATACATATTCAATTATTGGTATAATGATCTGGACATTCTGGCATGTAGATACACATAATCATCCAAAATCATAACTAACATTCATACTGCATTTATGATAACTAAAATCTAGTAACCATACCATATTTAAGATCTGTTAGACCTCATATTATTTTAATGTATTATATTACATATATTCAAACATATATAAATACAACAGGCATTATTCCTATGTTTGTGTTCATCAATATTATTCCCCATGTCGACCCCCCCCCCCCCCCGAGTAGTTGGTTTAAAATATGTACCCAATGGTGGGCAACTAAATGATTTCACAGCGTTTTCCTCGTAAGCGATATTTTATTAAAAAAAATATGTTTATATGTATCCCATCTCACTGAGGCTCAGGGCATGTGCTAAAATTGACTACATATCATGTTTAGATCTCGGTAAAAAGTATTAACCTGTCCTAGAGTCTGTACTATAAAGATTACTGGTAGAGTGTATCTGGAACCAGAGGGAGTTGTCCCTGTTAGCCAATCACTTTAGGTGTTCCATGATCCTATATTTCTATGATGTATATGTAAACCTCCTCTATGGGCGTGTATTATAGTGCTATGGTGAACTTGTCGATTACAGACCCCATTCTATGCGAGTCAAGCTGTAAGCCTGAGTGCTATTTACAAAAATGATGGGCTAGTACTATTTTGCATCATGACCAATCCCCTTCTATACCTATTGTGACGTATAGTGGGTTTGAAGTGGGCATATAGTCTAAGTATCCAGTTTCGTGATACTACAGCTGTGAGTTGTGCTAACGTGTGTGCAGATCTGTAGAGATTAATAAAAAATATGTGTCTGGAACTAGAGGGAGTTGTCCCTGTTACCCAATCACATAAGAGTGTTGCGATCCTATATTCCTATAATGTGTATGTTAAACGCCTTGTGGAGCAGACGGATTATCCCTCTGCTCTAACATTGAGGGAGGTCTATTATCTCTTTCATCATAGATCTGTTCTCTTTCTGAAGGATACAGAGCCTCATATCTATTCTGAGTGTTAATGGGGGGAGGCTGATGTCTATACAAAACATTATCTTTTGTAGTATTACCCCTATGGTGAGTGTTCCCTGATTCTGTGTGTCTTTGATTTCTATATGTAGAATAATAATGAATACTTCCTTGTCTGTTTGTTGAGGGGCTCTCTTGTCTATTATCATAATCAGGTCTATTGGAGTATGCTCCTTGTCTATTCTGGTGTGTAGCATTATGACTCACCCATTCTTGTCTATTATCATATCCATAATGATTAGGGGGTAGTGTGCCCGTTTCTGATGTTGTATGGGGGCTCCTTTTTGTTCATTATGTTGATTAAATTTATATCTATTTTGCTTACCTTTATTTTTAATGACCGTCCACTCTGAGTAAGGTTTTGTGTGTGACCCTGTACTTTCCTATTAAAGGAGTAAACTTCTCCTTTGGAGTAAACTTCCTCATCTCTTAGTCTTCTTTTATTTTTTTCTGCTAATTAGTTTACTTTGGTAGTCATCTGTGACTTTAAGTGTTAAGTCATTCAGTCTCTTATAGTCAGGATGATTTATAAGAGGTTCAAGCTCTTTCTGAACTTGTTCTATTTCTAGCCCCAGATCATCTAAGACTTTCTGTTTGTGTTCCATTAATAACTCAATTAATTTAAAAGAACACTCATTTAGGATATCTAACCATTTGGTGGTAAGGCCCTGATCATTTTTAAAAGAGCAGTTTTTAAATATACGCAAACCCCTAGGGATTTGTTTCTTATCATATTTTTTTTTTTAGGGAATCTAAATCCCACCAATGGTGATGTTCTGTTTTGGTGAGGTCTATTAAATAATTATTTTATGTCATTAGTATTCCCAGTGGATAAACCCACTTGCAGGGGTAAATTTGTATGATTGACTAAAAGGGATCTTTTGTTATTCCTTTCCAGGGTTGATAGCTTTTTCTACTACTGCTCCTATCCCTATTATGTATAAATATTCTAGTAAAAACCACTGTTGATAACACTGCTAGGAACACAGAACATTTCCAGCAGGCCTGACTCAGCACAAGTGGGTGCTGCTTTGCTTGTGAGTATAAATCTACACAGAACATTTGTACATATCTCCTGGTTATTACAGTATCACACTAGGAGGCGCCCTCTGTATTGTGATTTTTTTCATAAATTCTTCAAAATATACAAAATTGACATCAGGAACAAATATCAAATTAAGAAAAATACAGAAAATTACATCTCCAAAACATGACATTAGCTCATGCATAATCCTAGGTAGCACTAAATAAAATATTACACCTTAATATGTAATAAGTTGGCAACTTCATAACAAAGTTCCAGTTGGTCCCCTGGCTGATAATATAATCTTCAAAGAGAGTCAACTAGATCTATAAAACAATTGCACATGAAAGAATGAAAAGCAAAATCAAATAAAACAGCACAACACATAAGGTTTGGGTTAATATGTTTAGGTCATTTATGCAAAATTTTGTTTACTTCACCCTCCCCCCAGGATTCTCAGCAGTCACATGTTTGTAAAGGGTGGATTATCAGTATTGCATCAACAATCATGCACGATTTCCCCATAGGAATAAATGGGGAGAGCCGGCTGAAAAAAAGTCTAACACCTGCAAAAAAGCAGCGTAAAACTCCTTAACGTAGCCCCATTGATTCCTATTGGGAAATAAAAGTTATGTATACACCTAACACCCTAACATGAAACCAGAGTCTAAACACCCCTAATCTTACACTTATTAACCCCTAATCTGCCGCCCCCGACATCGCCGACACCTGCATTATATTATTAACCCCTAATCTGCCACTCCGGACACCGCCACCACCTACATTATACTTATGAACCCCTAATCTGCTGCCCCCAACGTCGCCGACACCTATATTATATTTATTAACCCTTAATCTGCCACTCCCAATGTCGCCGCCACCTACCTACACTTATTATCCCCTAATCTGCCGCCCCAACATCGCCGCCACTATAATAAACATATTAACCCCTAAACCGCCACACTCCCGACTCTCAAACATTAGTTAAATATTATTAACCCCTAATCTGCCGGCCCTAACATCGCCACCACCTGCCTACATTTATTAACCCCTAATCTGCCGCCCCAATGTCGCCGCCACTATATTAAAGTTATTAACCCCTAAACCTAAGTCTAACCCGAAACCTAACACCCCCTAACTTAAATATAATTTAAATAAATCTACATAAATATACCTATCATTAACTAAATTATTCCAATTTAAAACTAAATACTTACCTGTAAAATAAACCCTAAGATAGCTACAATATAAGTAATAGTTACATTGTAGCTAGCTTAGGGTTTATTTTTATTTTAGAGGCAAGTTTGTATTTATTTTAACTAGGTAGAATAGTTATTAAATAGTTATTAACTATTTAATAACTACCTAGCTAAAATAAATACAAACTTACCTGTAAAATAAAACCTAACCTAAGTTACAATAAGACCTAACCTAACACTACAATTAAATAAATCCCCTACATTAAATACAATTAAATAAATTAAATTAAATTAAATTAGCTACAAACCCCCCCCCCCCACTAAATTACAGAAAATAATTAACAAATTACAGAAATTTAAACTAATTACACCTAATCTAATAGCGCTATTAAAATAAAAAAATCCCCCCCAAAATAACCCCCCTAGCCTAAACTAAACTACTAATAGTCCTTAAAAGGGCCTTTTGCGGGGCATTGCCCAAAAGTAATCAGCTCTTTTACCTGTAAAAAAAATTACAAACAACCCCCCCAACAGTAAAACCCACCACCCACACAACCAACCCCCCAAATAAAATATTAACTAAAAAAACCTAAGCTCCCCATTGCCCTGAAAAGGGCATTTGGATGGGCATTGCCCTTAAAAGGGCAGTTAGCTCTTTTGCCACCCAAACCCTAATCTAAAAAATATAACCCACCCAATACACCCTTAAAAAAAACTAACACTAACTCCCTGAAGATCGACTTACCGGGAGACGTCTTCATCCAACTCAGGGTTTATGTTAGGTGTAAACATAACTATTCTTTCCCTTATAGGAATCAATAGGGCTGCGTTACGGAGCTTTACACTCCTTTATTGCAGGTGTTAGGCTTTTTTTCAGCCGGCTCTCCCCATTGATGTCTATGGGGAAATCGTGCACGAGCATGTAAAACCAGCTCAAAGCAGCGCTGGTATTGGAGTGCGGTATGGAGCTCAATTTTGCTCAACGCTCACTTATTGCCTGCTAACGCCGGGCTCATGATAACCTGTAATAGCAGCGCTGTAGGGAGGTGAGCGGTGGAAATAACTTGCAAGTTAGCACCGAGCAGCTCTTACTGCAAAACTCGTAATCTAGCCGATAGTTAGGAGTGAGGTTGTTGAGTATTTTTTAGTTTAAGGTTAATTTTTTTAACTACATTATAAAGTGTAAGGGAAGGCAGTGTAGGGACTGGTAGAGCGGGGCAGAGATGTAGGTGTATGAGTTTGGCTGAAGCATTAATGGTAGATTGGAGGAGGTAGAGGCAGGATTTAGGAAAGTCATTTAGGAGTAGGTTGCAATAGTGAATATGTGATAAAATTAGGGAACGCTTTAGTTTTTTGTAGTTTTTTGGGTAAGAAAAGAGTAAATTCTATATGTGGAATGAATGTGACTTCAGAGTCAAGTGTGACACCAAGGCAGCAGAAAGGAGATGAGGTGCTGAAAATAGAGTCACTTGCAGTATGAGAAGGGAGGCTGCAGCAGTTGTGTTAAAGGAGGAGAGACACGTTTCTGTGAGGGCTAATAAACTAAGTAATCGTGAAATTAATAGGTCATTAATATAACTGAGCTTGTTGCATATAAAGTGTTCATTCCAAAGGGTGCAAGAAAATTGTGAGGTATTAGCGTAAAAGTAGTTAATGAGATTGGGAGGTTATGTAGCCTAGATCTCGGGGGTGTTATTCCTGTTTGTGAGCAGAAAGGCACAGAAGGTAGACCAGGGTTAGGTGAAATATACCCAGCTGTAAGGAGAAGAAAGATGGATGGGGAAAGGAGTTGAGAGTGTGTCTTGTTTGTGTGTGATTTTGCTTAGTGGCAGAGGAATAAGGTTGGATTAAGGGTGAAAGAAAGCAATGTAGCTCATGTTAGTTGTAATGAGGGGAAGATAGAAGGGTAGGGGAAATATGAATAGTCTGGGGGCTGTTTGTGAAAGGAGGTTCCATGACATTAAGAAGAAGGGAGGATATGGTAAGGACAAACAGGAGAATGTGTAACATTTTAACTGAAAGGGAAGTTTAGAGAATAATCTAAAAGAACCTGTGTAGATGTAATCAAATACTTTTGTCCAACTCCTGGTTGGGCAACCCTCAATCTAAGTTCACACATACTGCAACTATAAGTTCTTTGACAAGCTATGCTCTGACATGCTTGGAGTGTCCAATTTATGGTTAATAACAGACGCATGGTCTTAATTAAAATAGATCATACACCACTAAGAAAGCACAAGTCCTGAGCAAACAAAGAAGAGGACACCTTCTTATCACTGTTACAGGAAAGTAACAGGAAACAGCCAAGTACTAAAGGCTCCACATTAATAAATGACAGTAGACAGTCGGTTAGATAACCATACCAAGTACAAGAATACCTAAAATTCCACAATGGCTGCACCCAGTATGAAGAAGCAGAACTTCTCTAACAAGTACTTGTGAAGGGTTAAAAAATGAGAATAGTTTTGATGAGAGCTGTAGGCACAGGATGAAAAACATCAGCATGGTTAGCAGTAACCTACTGCAGATGCACTCAGCAGTTTAATGTCCCTTTAATCAAGTAATTGGTGTATTACAGGCAAATTTAGATTTGTAAAATTAATTTCAGGATTTTCAGATTTTTCTCCAAATTAAAAATGATACTAAACCACCTAACTAAATTATAGAAAATTTCATAGCCAAATAACAATTTAATTAATTTATAGTTAAAGTTTCACCACTCACTGCAAAGTCTTACCAACAATTAGTTAAAGGTTAAGGAATTTAGAAATCAGAAATATAACTATCAGTTTTGCAGTGTGGATGAATTGAAAAACCTTCATCTGTCAAACACATATGTACTTTATATAATAATATAAATAAAAAAGGTAATGATTTAACTGTAAAAGAATACAGCACTTTTTGCAAAACAAATACAGCACTGTTATACGTATTTACATTTTTTTTGACAAATGTTGATTGTACGTCCACTTCAAAAAGATTTTAAAGTCTATGATGCCATCATCCTCTATACAATACAAAATAATGGAGGGCCATTCTTTAATCTTGTACCGTCCAACACTTTATTAAATATTCATTAGGGGTATAGTTTTACCATTAGCTCAGACTAGTCTGTATGATCCTGCCATCTTCACTAAATTAATTTAACACACAGAGAATGGAGAGATTGGCCAATTTTTCTCTGTTGGATTGAAAATAAAAGTCATGTGTTAGATATTATTACTACTTATTAGAATAAGCTCATGTTTTTTGGTTCAAGGTTTCTCTGAAAAGAATTTAAACATAATTTGTTCCTAAATATTTTTTGACAACAAGCCATAACTGAGGCATACTGAAATAAATGACTGGTGTAGCATCTGTCAACAATTGCAGGTCAGTTACCACTTGTCTAAATTGATAGTTTGTATCTAATGTAAGTAAGTCTGGTCTCCTAAGCCTCACCAGTCACATCTCATTACACAGCCAGCACCATTTAATCCTCTGTTATAAAGAAGGAATGTGTAAACTATAGGAGGTAAACATTTTTACCATAGGCAGTCACTATCAATTTGTACTTTATTAGTTGGCTTCAGACAAGAAGTTGGTTGAGTGAATTTGCTATATAAAATGTATTTGAGCTACTGCAATCCTCTTAACTACTAAATAAAAGAGAGAGAAAAAAGCAGATTTATAAATGTTTGACATAAATATTTATTTTTTATGTTTAATGTTTTTATTGAGTAGTTTACAATCAATTGTTTGACATATTAATATAACTGTGTGATATTTTCCATATTTCACAAATATGTTTTCATAAATTGAGATTACATTAGAAAAAAGTATTCTGGTAAATGAAACTAATCTTGAATGCAAGAGCAAAGTATTTGAGAGTGATTGTGAGCACAAGAACAGTGAACATTGGTGATAATAAATTAGTTAGTGTGGTAGAGCAAGCATGCTTCAGTGTAAGAATCATTTTCAGTGTTTATGCGAGTATGAGAGTCATTGAGCATAAGAGTCTGTATGACTATGAATACTCAGTCCCAAACACTGCTCCTGGCACTAAACCTTTTTTTTACTATGTACATAATGGGGGATTTAGTATACAAATTTCTTGTTAACCTTTTATAAAACATTATAATATATTTTGGAGAATATTATATCGTATTCCCACTGGGAGACAGTGTTTAATTTCAGAATCTCCCTTAAATATTAACAAGTTGATTTTTTTGGCTGAATTTTGTTTTATCACTAGCGAAAACATTGCTATCATTAGGCTTTTAACGCTTCTCGAGTTCCACTGGTATTACAATTTGAAAAAACTTGTGCTTGTAGTAACCCGAAAAGCACAAAAATCCTAAACTGAGTTTTTGCGTATTAACCCCTAAACCACCATCCCCCCACATTGCAAAGTTATGAACTAACATCTAAACCCCTAACCTAACACCCACTAACTTAACCCAAATTAAAATACCCTAAAACTAACTGAAAAAAAAATCCTAACTAGCTTAAAATAAAAAAAACGTTCAAGTAGAATTAAATAAAAACCTAATCTTATCTTTAAAAAATAAAAAACGGTTTAGAGGTTAACAGTTAATTTAGGTAGTTTGCGATGTGGGGGTGGTCACGGTTTAGGGGTCAACAGTTTATTTAGGTCGTTTGCAATGTAGGGGGATGTAAGGGGATGGCAATTTAAGGGTTAACAGTTTATTTAGATACTTTGCGATGTGTGGGGATGGCGGTTTAGGATTAATTGTTTATTTAGGTACTTTGCGATGTGGGGGGATGGCGGTTTTGTGGTTAAGAGTTTATTCAGGTACTTTGAGATGTTGGGAGATGGAGGTTTAGAGGTTAATAGTTTATTTATGGGTGTAAGTTTACTTTGTAATATATTTTTGATGTGTTTAGTGACACGTTTTAATTTCGGAAAAGTTACCACAACTCTTAGATTGCGGTAAGGATTGAAGCCGCATGAAGCGATTGCGCTAGCGCAATCGCAATTTCAATGAACTTGTAATATCAACGGATTGAAAATGCATCACGACATCATGATTGCGCTAGCGCAAAACCGTTTGTGCCGCACTTGTTATCTAGCCCATAGTTTTTTACAAAAATACAATATTTAAAATGAAATGATGTTCAAGGTTAACTATGCATCTAGTTGACTGAGTTGATTTATTACTTTCAGGCATATTTAACAAGACATAAACAGATAACTTTCGGCTAGATTACGAGTTTTGCGTTATGATTGAAAAAGCAGCGTTATGGGTTATAACGCTGCTTTTTCACTACCGCTGCTATTACGAGTCTTGTCAAAAAAGCTATACTGCATACTTTTTGGCCGTAACGCAATTTGCGTAAAGTCTTTTTTCAATGGGACTTCCATAGCGTCATTATTACAAGCTTTTTCTGGGAGGCCAAAAAGTGAGCGGTACAGCCTATACTGCAAGATTCGTAACGCAATCTAAAGTCAGTAATTATGAGTTTTATGCTACAAAGCTGTAGCATAAAACTCATAACTAAAGTGTTAAAAAGTGCACTAACACCCATAAACTACCTATTATTAACCCATAAACCAAGGCCCTCCCGCATCGCAAACACTAAAATAAAATTATTAACCCCCTAATCTGCCGCTCCCGAAATTGCTGCCACTATAATAAACATATTAACCCCTAAAACGCTGCACTCCCACATTGGAAATAGTGATGTCGCGAACCTAAAAATTTGGGTTCACGAACTGCGAACGCAAACTCCCGCAAAAGATCGCGTACCGGCGAACCGGACGAACCCCCATTGACTTCAATGGGCAGGTGAATTTTAAAACCCACAGGGACTCTTTCTGGCCACAATAGTGATGGGAAAGTTGTTTCAAGGGTACTAACACCTGGACTGTGGCATGCCGGAGGGGGATCCATGGCAAAACTCCCACGGAAAATTACATAGTTGATGCAGAGTCTGGTTTTAATCCATAAAGGGCATAAATCACCTAACATTCCTAAATTGTTTGGAATAACATGCTTTAAAACATCAGGTATGATGTTGTATCGATCAGGTAGTGAAAGGGTTACGCCCGCTTCACAGTGACAGACCAAACTCCTGCAGCGGGTACAACATCATTATCATCACACCGTATGTCCATGTGTGTAATGCTGCCTGACTGAGACATATCCCTGTTATCTACATCCTCTGGCAATAATGGTTGCGCATCACTCATTTCTTCCAACTGATGTGTAAATAACTCCTCTGACAGATCAAGTGAAGCGGCTGTGGTGCTAGTGTTGTTGATGGCAGCAGGCGGGCGAGTGGTAACTTGTGAGGTGCTGCCCGAAGATAAGCTGCAGGAGGATGGTGCATCAAGGTTCGGAGCGGAAGCTATAGAAGATTGGGTGTCCTGTGTTAAAAAGTCAACTATGTCCTCAGAACTTTTCGAGTTCATGGTACGTGGCCTCTGAACACTGGGCATTATTCTAGGGCCAAAGATAATCACAGCACCACGACCACAACGGCACCTGCGGGGTGGCCTGTCTCTGCCTGTCATTTGTTTTTAAATGTACACTTACACTACTATTAAACATGATATGAGTGGTGCCACTGGGCAAGTGGGCACAGTATACGCTGTGAGCCTGACACAAAAAAGCAGACTGATGTTTCACAGTCCAAAAAGTTTTTATTTTTTTAAATGTACACTTACACTACTATTAAACAAGATATGAGTGGTGGCACTGGGCAAGTGGGCACAGTATACGCTGTGAGCCTGACACAAAAAAGCAGACTGATGTTTCACAGTCCAAAAAGTTTTTATTTTTTTAAATGTACACTTACACTACTATTAAACAAGATATGAGTGGTGGCACTGGGCAAGTGGGCACAGTATATGCTGTGAGCCTGACACAAAAAAGCAGACTGATGTTTCACAGTCCAAAAAGTTTTTATTTTTTTAAATGTACACTTACACTACTATTAAACAAGATGTGAGTGGGGGAACTGGGCAAGTGGGCACAGTATACGCTGTGAGCCTGACACAAAAAAGCAGACTGATGTTTCACAGTTCAAAAAGTTTTTATTTTTTAAATGTACACTTACACTACTATTAAACAAGATATGAGTGGTGGCACTGGGCAAGTGGGCACAGTATACGCTGTGAGCCTGGCACACATGCTGGCAGGCAGGCAACTGCAATTAGATTACACAAGCCGACTGATGTTTCACAGTCAAAAAAGTTATTTTTTTTTAAATTTACACTACTGTTACACCAGATATGAGTGTTGGCACTGGGCAAGTGGGCACAGTATACACTGTGAGCCTGGCACACACGCTGGCAGGCAGGCAACTGCCATTAGATTACACTAGCAGACTGATGTTACACAGTCAAAAAAGTTTTTTTTTTTTTAAATTTACACTACTGTTACACCAGATATGAGTGGTGGCACTGGGCAAGTGGGCCTGGCACACACGCTGGCAGGCAGGCAACTGCAATTAGATTACACTAGCAGACTGATGTTTCACAGTCAAAAAAAGTTTTTTTTTTTTAATTTACACTACTGTTACACCAGATATGAGTGGTGGCAATGGGCAAGTGGGCCTGGCACACACGCTGGCAGGCAGACAACTGCAATTAGATTACACTAGCAGACTGATGTTTCACAGTCAAAAAAGTTTATTTATTTTTTATTTAAACTACTGTTACACCAGATATGAGTGGTGGCACTGGGCAAGTGGGCACAGTATACGCTGTGAGCCTGGCACACACGCTGGCAGGCAGGCAACTGCAATTAGATTACACTAGCAGACTGATGTTTCACAGTCAAAAAAGTTGTTTTTTTTAAATTTACACTACTGTTACACCAGATATGAGTGGTGGCACTGGGCAAGTGGGCCTGGCACACACGCTGGCAGGCAGGCAACTGCAATTAGATTACACTAGCAGACTGATGTTTCACAGTCAAAAGAGTTTTTTTTTTTTAATTTACACTACTGTTACACCAGATATGAGTGGTGGCACTGGGCAAGTGGGCCTGGCATACACGCTGGCAGGCAGGCAACTGCAATTAGATTACACTAGCAGACTGATGTTTACAGTCAAAAAGGTTTTTTTTTAAATTTACACTACTATTACACCAGATATGAGTGGTGGCACTGGGCAAGTGGGCCTGGCACACACGCTGGCAGGCAGGCAACTGCAATTAGATTACACTAGCAGACTGATGTTTCACAGTCAAAAAATTATTTTTTTTATAATTTACACTACTGTTACACCAGATATGAGTGGTGGCACTGGGCAAGTGGCTTGGCAGGCAGGCAACTGCAATTAGATTACACAGGAAAAAAACAAAAAACAGACTGATGTTCTAGCACTTTTTGGGGTGCTGTCCTTACAGCAGAGATCAGATGAGTCCTTCAGGACTGTAGTGGACACTGAATACACTAGCCTAGCTATCAATTTCCCTATTAAATCAGCAGCAGCTACACTGTCCCTCCTCTCACTAAGAATGCAGCTTCCAAATTAATCTAAAATGGATGCTGTCCAGGAGGTAGGAGGGTCTGGGAGGGAGTGTCTGCTGCTGATTGTCTGGAATGTGTCTTCTGACTGTGATGTAGAGGGTCAAAGTATTACTCAATGATGACGAATAGGGGGTGGATCGAACATCGCATATGTTCGCCTGCCGTGGCGAATGCGAAAATGCTATGTTCACTGGGAACTATTCGCCGGCGAACTATTCGTGACATCGCTAATTGCAAACACTAGTTAAATATTAAAACATCAAAAAATCCCAGCCACTGAGTCTTAGAATCAAGAAGTTTTTATTCTTCAACAAAGGATATGATCGAATTGATCTTTCACAAAATGTAATCGTACTCATAAGGTACCATCAGGTGTAGGTTCACTCAGATCCACACATACCCCATCCACCAAACACATCCGTATCCAACCCTTACCAAAAAAGAAAAAAACAAACATCAAAATAAACATCAGAAGAATAAATGAAAAAAGTGTATTATCACTCCCAGGGCGTCCCCAGGGAGTGAATTTTGACACCACCCACTAAGGACCTAATAGGATTAAGAACCATGAAGAGTGTCCACTGGATCCGTAACTCTGTAATATTATATGGACAAAAAGTGTCTCGTACTGTTGTGGAAACTCCTCAAACAAGAATGTCTCGTATGTTATAAAACTTCCAACTGTAACAATGTATATCTGTTTGAAACCATCAGCAATTATCTTCTTGCCACTATGTGAAGGTGGTCACAGGAAACATAACATGTTACAGTATTTGTAATCCATCACAGTGAATGCTGGTGACGACTATCATGACAAATCTTGTAATTATAAGAGTATTATGGTTCAAATGACCTTAAACCTGGCGTGCTACTGGCCATAAACTGTGTTGCGGGGAGCTGCAAACGTACTGTCGGCCCAAACACACACCCTCTTCACACTTCACTCACGGTAACGTGCACTATATCTTCCTTGTAATGCCTTTATTGCAGAGGATACAATACATTCCACATTTTCCTTTTTACCAAAACTGCGAGTATCTCATACCCTCATGGCAGTTCATGGCCTTTAATGTGTTGTAGATAAAGCAGATGCTTAAACAGCCGTGTTACCTCCTTCAGCATATGTGTGCATCTATCGGTAGTGCCGTGAGACTCTCTGTCTTCAGTGTGGTTCTATGGGCCCCCCCAGTGTAAGAATCTGGTCTCACCTCGCAATTAATGTGGCTCAGATAGCACGATATCCAGGTGTCTGTGGTGGCGTCTCCTCGTTCCGACGCGCATTTCGGGACTCCGCCCCTTTCTCAAGGAATTTACAGGTAATGGGGTGGAGGTGTGATTGAAATAGAATCAAATGTAATCTTATTGGCTAATAGCATACACACCCCCACTCTAACGTCACATTCTACATACGTATTTGTGGAAATATGGCTTGGTTAAAAAACGAATGAATCTAAGACTCACGAATGGCTAGTGTACACTTCCGAGCAAGCGCTGAGCAATCTCCAAAATATCGAAATAACAATAATACGCCAATGCACAGCATCTTCAAAATGAAAAAGCAAAAAAGCAAAAAAGCAAGAAAGCTGTACGCTACGCATTTAGGGAGTTATCAATATATAGGCATTCTCGACTGTTTCCAAATACTATTTTGTACCTGTTGTCAACAATCGTAACTTCAACAGTACGCTCCCTCACATTACTATTTTCATATAAGATGGGATTATTCAATGTCAGCGGTCCCTTTACGGGATACCCTATTTACATGCTAAATTCTAAAGACTATATGCAGTCGACTCAGACAAAACATGTCCCAAGGGTCTCAAGAAGAACTATTTCTAACCCTATTCAATGTTAGTTCTCGCAGTCATATTTTATATAACAACATAGTCATACAGAAGGAACTACCCTTATGTAAACAATCCTACTTTAACATATATCCAGGATAGATAGTGAGTTCTATACAAAGGGGACTGGATATCATATTTAATTATCGCAGGACTACCACGCCGTGGGACAAAACTATATACATTATTAGATCGTAATGTCCAAGAATCGCAATTATTTAAACCATTGCCTTCCTCTCTTCAATTATTTATCTCCTAGAGAAGGGCACAGTCTTGAGAAAGCAATTCAACACTTAAGAAATGTGAAAGGCTCAGATGAAATTTCCCCAGGATATGTCTCTATTGAGACCTTTGGGGACCATGGTATCCAATTGTTTGATCCATAGTGCCTCCTTACGGAATAGTATTTTCTGTCGGTCACCTCCTCTCCGTAAGGGGGAGACCCCATCAATAACTTGAAACCTTAATTGGCTCTTGTTGTGTGCCAATCGTGTAAAATGATGGGCCACGGGTGCATCCTCGTCATCCTTACCTATGGCTGATTTGTGCTGGCGTATCCTATCACGGACCGTCTGTGTGGACTCCCCTACATATGCCAGGCCACATGGGCATTTGATGACATATATCACATACTTGGAGTTACAGGAGAACCTACCATTGATCGGAATCCTTTTGCCTGATAGGGGATGGGTAATGTGATCCCCTTGTAACATCGAATGACACAGAGCACAATTCATACAGGGGAAGGAGCCTTTTTTATTGATTGTAATTGGTTTTCTCATGGTACCCCAATCAGCCCGTATCAGTTCATCTTTCAGGTTTTTGTTTCTCCGAAAGGAGAATAGTGGAGTCTCATTAAAGATCTTACCCACATGTATATCCTCTCTTAGTAAGTGCCAGTGTTGTAAGATTATCCTTTTAAAGACCTTACTATGTGACCCAAAGTGACTCACAAAGGGCACCGAAATTTTTTTAGCTTCACGAGTAGTCTTACTCAATAGGCTAGCCCTGTCAATGTTCAGTACTTTATTCATGTTTTCTTCCAGAATTTGTACTGGATATCCTCTGTCTAAATTTTTTTTAGACATTTCGTCCAATCTCTGTAGGCAAATTACTGGATCATCCACAATCCTTTTGGTCCGCAGAAGTTCGCCTAATGGAAGATTTTTGATCAGAGAGGGGGGATGGAAACTTTCATACCGTAAGGTATTATTCCGATCCGTTTCTTTAGAAAATAAATCACTTCTGAGTTTCTGATCTACAATTGAAATCATGGTGTCAAGAAAGCTTACCTTGGA
The DNA here is from genome assembly GCF_027579735.1 of Bombina bombina. Classification (NCBI taxonomy): domain Eukaryota; kingdom Metazoa; phylum Chordata; class Amphibia; order Anura; family Bombinatoridae; genus Bombina; species Bombina bombina. Next base: position 698,061,119 of record NC_069502.1, on the reverse strand, counting down.
CTTACTTGCTTCCATAGTAAACTTAAGAGAAACATGTGCCGAATTAAGTTTTGATACAAATTGTGTCAGACCATCATCACTACCTGTCCAAACAAAGAAGACGTCATCTATGTAACGATACCAGCCTAAAATAAATTTCTTATAGCCTTCATCCTTATAGACCACATCCTCCTCAAACTTCCCTACAAATAAGTTTGCATAAGTAGGTGCTACATTTGAGCCCATAGCCGTTCCTTGTTTTTGGACGTAAAACGTATCTTCAAATAGAAATTTTTTTTCATACAAAATGATCTTTAAGAGATCTTTGATGAATCTTCTCTCACTCGGGGAATATAAGTTGTCCTTGTCTAGAAAATAGAATATCCCCTCTATTCCTAACTCGTGAGGAATCGAAGTATAAAGACTAGCTATGTCCATTGTTACAAGTTGGCTGTCCTTTGGAACCACCAATGAAGATATCTTGCATAGAAAGTCAGTCGTGTCCTGTAAGTACGAACTCAAATAACCTAATAAAGGTCTGATAAGTTGATCCAAGAATACTGCTAACGGTTGGAACATTGAATCCGTGCCTGCGACAATAGGTCGACCGGGAGGGTCAAGGAGTCTTTTATGTATCTTGGGTAATACATAAAATACCGGTATAATCGGATGTTCTTTAATCAGGAATTTTGCCTGTTTCTTAGTAATGATATCGGAGGCTAAGGCTTCCTCAATTATCTTGCTGATCTTACTTTTTACCCTCAATGTAGGGTCAGCCGTCAATTTGGCATAGTTATCTGTATCTTGTAATTGTCGGAGGACCTCCTCCTTATATTTGTTCTTATGCATGATAACCAGGGCACCGCCCTTGTCAGCTGGCTTCAGGATCAAATCCTCATTTTTCTGAATGGATGCCAGTGCTAATTTCTCTTGTTTAGAGATGTTAGGCTTAATTTTTGTACGGAAGTTTTTTTTAAATTTTTCAAAATCCTTTTTGATTAAGGTGATATATGCTTCAACTGAAGCGTTCGTGTGAGGGGGATTGAAAGTACTCTTAGGTCTAATATTTCGTAAATGAAATTGAAATGGACTGTTAGGTTCAGTTGTGTTGACGTCTTCTTTATTCGCAAAAAAGCTTTTTAATCTTAGATTCCTAAAGAAACGATGAAGGTCACATTCTAGTTCAAAAAAGTCTGGGGTAGTAGTAGGGACAAAAGATAATCCCTTTTGTAATACCCCCCTGACTTCCTCATTGATCTCAATCCCTGATATATTAACTACTAAACTCTCTGCTCCCTCCGGTTCTGTCGGGTTGAGATCTGGTATGTTGTGTCTCCGGTGTTTCCTCCCCCCCCCTCCTCTTCCTCTTCTTTGATTCCTTGTTCCACGTCCTCTTAAGGGAAAAGGGATTGAGGAGTCACTGAAGTCACTATCAGATGAGGACTCTCCTGGGAAATTATATACTTGTGTCCCTCTTCTAAATCTTCTGAAAGGTGTAAAGTCTGGGTTACGCCATCTGTAGACTTTATTATTTTGATAATCAGTGAGGTCTCTCTGAAATTTCTTATATTTCTTACTCTCTAGGCTTTTTTTAAAAATAGAGAGGTCACTATCCAGCTTAGATTTAAAATTACTGAAGTCTGTTTCCGACTTTAACTCCTTGAGAGATAGTTCCACCTTATCTATCTCCTGCTGCATTTTGGGTAGTTCCTTCTGTATGTACTCTATTGTCAAAATCAGAATATCATAGGAGCATTTATTTAGAATGCCCTCAAATTTGTCACAGTATTCTGAGTTTTCCATAAATAATGTGGGATGAAGATGACTTCTGAGACCCCTTGGAATACGCTTCTGTCTGAAATACTCCGCTAGGGTAACTGAATGTAACTCGTATACAATTTTCTGCTTAATCATCTGTTCTAAACTCGGCGGTTCCTTAACATCAGGCTCATTATTCAAAAAATCTCTGTTGCCAACACATAAAGTAGCTATTCGTGAGGCATCCAAATCTGAGTAAGCAAACATCTTAGTCCCTTCCATCGTACTCATCAAACGTGAGTGTGCACGTCACAGACCAAATTAATATATGCGATAAAGTGTGACTGCACCACCCTTTCTAGTTGGTATGCTCAGGCACGGGATAAAGTCCGGTCACAGACTATGTAATAATAATAAAACATCAAAAAATCCCAGCCACTGAGTCTTAGAATCAAGAAGTTTTTATTCTTCAACAAAGGATATGATCGAATTGATCTTTCACAAAATGTAATCGTACTCATAAGGTACCATCAGGTGTAGGTTCACTCAGATCCACACATACCCCATCCACCAAACACATCCGTATCCAACCCTTACCAAAAAAGAAAAAAACAAACATCAAAATAAACATCAGAAGAATAAATGAAAAAAGTGTATTATCACTCCCAGGGCGTCCCCAGGGAGTGAATTTTGACACCACCCACTAAGGACCTAATAGGATTAAGAACCATGAAGAGTGTCCACTGGATCCGTAACTCTGTAATATTATATGGACAAAAAGTGTCTCGTACTGTTGTAGAAACTCCTCAAACAAGAATGTCTCGTATGTTATAAAACTTCCAACTGTAACAATGTATATCTGTTTGAAACCATCAGCAATTATCTTCTTGCCACTATGTGAAGGTGGTCACAGGAAACATAACATGTTACAGTATTTGTAATCCATCACAGTGAATGCTGGTGACGACTATCATGACAAATCTTGTAATTATAAGAGTATTATGGTTCAAATGTCCCTTAAACCTGGCGTGCTACTGGCCATAAGTTAAATATTATTAACCCCTAATCTGCCACCCCTAACATTGTCGCCACCTACCTACATTTTTATTAACCCCTAATCTGCTGCTCCGGACATCGCTGCCACTATAATAAACATATTAACCCCTAAACCTAACCCTAAATCTAACCCCCTAACTTTAATATAATTAAAATAAATCTAAATAAAACTTACTATTAATAACTAAATAATTCCTATTTAAAACTAAATACTTACCTGTAAAATAAACCCTAAGCTAGCTACAATATAACTAATAGTTACATTGTAGCTAGCTTAGGTTTTATTTTTATTTCACAGGCAAGTTTGTTTTTATTTTAACTAGGTAAATTAGTTAGTAAATAGTTATTAACTATTTACTAACTACCTAGATAAAATAAATACAAATTTCTCTGTAAAATAAAAGCTAACCTGTCTTACACTAACATCTTACACTACAGTTAAAAAAAATACATTAATTAAATATAATTACCTAAATTAAATACAATTACCTAAATTACAAAAAAAACACTAAATTACACAAAATAAAAAAAGAAATTATCAGATATTTAAACTAATTACACCTAATCTAATAGCCCTATCAAAATAAAAAAGCCCCCCCCCCCCCCCCCAAAATAAAAAAAACCCTAGCCTAATCTAAACTACCAATTGCCCTTAAAAGGGCCTTTTGCGGGGCATTGCCCCAAAGAAATCAGCTCTTTTACCTTTAAAAAAAAATACAAACAACCCCCCAACAGTAAAACCCACCACCCACACAATCAACCCTCCAAATAAAATCATAACTAAAAAAAACCTAAGCTCCCCATTGCCCTGAAAAGGGCATTTGGATGGGCATTGCCCTTAAAAGGGCATTTAGCTCTTTTTCAAGTGCCTAAACCCTAACCTAAAAATAAAACCCACCCAATATAAACCCTTAAAAAAACCTAACACTAACCCCCGTAGATCCACTTACAGTTTTGAAGACCGGACATTCATCCTCAATGTCAGGAGAAGTCTTCATCCAAGTGGCAAGAAGTCCTCAATGAAGCGGGGAGAAATCTTCATCCAAGCCGGCAGAAGTGGTCCTCCAGTCTTCATCCAGACTGCATCTTCTATCTTCATCCATCCGGCGCGGAGCAGCTCCATCTTCAAGACATCCGGCACGGAGCATCCTCTTCTTACGACGGCTCTTCTGGAATGAAGGTTCCTTTAAGTGATGTCATCCAAGATGGCGTCCCTTGAATTCCGATTGGCTGATAGAATTCTATCAGCCAATCAGAATTAAAGGTGAAAAAATCCTATTGGCTGATGCAATCAGCCAATAGGATTGAGATTGCATTCTATTGGCTGTTCCAATTAGCCAATAGAATGCAAGCTCAATCCTATTGGCTGATTGGATCAGCCAATAGGATTGAAGCTCAATCCTATTGGCTGATTGCATGTTAGGGTGTTAGGTGTAAACATAAATTTTGTTTCACCATAGGAATCAATGGGGCTGCGTTACAGAGCTTTACGCTCCTTTTTTGCAGGTGTTAGACTTTTTTTCAGCTGGCTCTCCCCATTGATGTCTATGGGGAAATCGTGCACGAGCACGTAAAACCAGCTCACCGCAGCTTTCAGCAGTGCTGGTATTGGAGTGCGGTATGGAGCACAATTTTGCTCTACGCTCACTTTTTGCCTGCTAACGCCGGGTTTTTGTAAACCTGTAATACCAGTGCTGTAGGGAAGTGAGCGGTGACAATAACTTGCAAGTTAGTACCGAGCAGCTCTTACCACAAATCTCGTAATCTAGCTGTTTGCTTGTAAGATCACACTTCAATCTTTAACAATGGTAATCTTTAAATTCCTTTAGTTTTTCTCTATATCCCTATAATTCCTGATAGATGATTACTCTTTTGGATATTTTTAAGCCAATGTTTCCATTAACTAATACAAATAATAGCAATAATAATATTTTTGTTTACTTTATAACCAGGATTTTTCACCTTATTCTCCTTCTTACAGCTGCAACTCTAACTACACAACTTACCCTACTTTGCAAGCCATTTTAAAAGCTGCAACTCTAACTACACAACTTACCCTACTCTGTCTGCAAGCCATTTTAAAAGCTGCAAATCTAACTACACAACTTACCCTACTCTGCAAGCCATTTTAAAAGCTGCAACTCTAACTACACAACTTACCCTACTCTGCAAGCCATTTTAAAAGCTGCAACTCTAACTACACAACTTACCCTGTTCATCAAGTCATTTTAAAAGGTAATTCATCTGAAAGATATATTCAATCAAGACAATGAGTGCATTTATTTCTTATATCTGTTGGGCAAATATGGAATTGCTTTTAACTTTTATTATTGTAACATTCCAATCTCTTGTCTCCCCTTCTACCCTGTCTCAAATTACACCTCCCCCCCCTTACTTTATAACCAGAATTTTTCACCTTATCATACTCTTTCTTACAGCTGCAACTCTAACTGCACAACTTACCCTGCTTTGCAAGCCATTTTAAAAGCTGCAACTCTAACTACACAACTTACCCTACTCTGCAAGCCATTTTAAAAGCTGCAACTCTAACTACACCACTTACCCTGCTCTGTTAGCCATTTTAAAGGGTAATTCATTTTAAAGATATCTCCAATCAAGACAATGAGTGCATTTATTTCTTATATCTGTTGGGTTAATATGGAATTGCTTTTAACTTTTATTATTGTAACATTCCAATCTCTTGTCTCCCCTTCTACCCTGTCTCAAACTACACCTCCCCCCCTACTTTATAACCAGGATTTTTCTCCTTACCATTCTCTTTCTTACAGTTGCAACTCTAACTACACAACTTACCCTGCTCTGCAAGCACTAGCCCTCCAATCCTCCCTCTACCACCCACCCTGGTGTTTACCTTAATATATAAACACCTCACTAATGATCAAAGATAGAGACACTACTTCACACTCACAGCCTCTGTACTGACACTTTACCACATTCTGTTACTCTTTTCCAATCCTCATTTGCCCACTCACCACACACTTTTTCTTATTGTTTGCCTACATTACTACTCACTCTCAGTTTACCCTGCCTTATATCTGACATATTGCCCTTCTCCTTTCCTTCTGTGTCAATTCCCTCTCCTTTAGATTGTAAGCTTGAGAGCCTCTCTACCTGTAGGCCACTTTGTATTTAAAGTTAACTACTACTGATTGTGCTCAAGGGCAGGGCATTCCTCTCCTTTTGTATAACTGAATTATTGCACCTACAACTGTAATGTACCCAATACTGTACTTGTTTGTTTGTGTATGTAATGCATCCCTGTAATGTTTTATTATTACTTGTATAGCGCTGCATAATCTGCTGGTGCTTTATAAATACTTGATAATAATGATAATAATAATAATAATAATAATAGATGGCAAACAGATTCCGCAGCACTATGAACACAAACATGATATGCAGGTAACAATTAAAGGAAACAAGTGGATAGAGGGCTCTGCCAAGAGTTGCACTGTTGGAAATAAGCTCTCATAAACGGTGATCTACAAAACAGCTGGGCTCATAGACTAACATGCTAAGGGGTTCAAGAGGATGATAAAAGGAGAGGAACTGAGGTAAGAAACGTTTAGTGTATATTGTATGCATCACTTCACAGTAGAGTCTTTAAAGAGAGTTTGAAACTTTCAAAATTAGGGGAGAGTTTTGGTGAGGGAGGCAGAGGGTTCCACAAAATAGGGGCCATTCTGGATAAGTCCTTTAGCTGGGAATATGTACAAGTTGATTTTTTGGCACTGAGTTCTATAGTAGTTAAAAGCAAAACAAACCCCCCCCCAATATTTATAATTAATGAAATGGCGCACAAGGTTACTTAAAGGGACATGAAACCCATTTTATTTATTTTATGATTCAGATAGAGCATATATTTTAAAACAATGTTCCAATTATCAATTTTGCTTCAATATTTGGTATCCTTTATTATAGAAGCAGCAATGCATGACTGGGAGCTAGCTAAATACATATGTAAGCCAATGAAAAGATGCATATATATGCAGGCACCATTCACCAGCTAGCACTCGGACCCTAACCCTACCTAGGTATGCTTTTCAATAAAGAATAACAAGAGAATTAAGCAAATAAGATAATAGAAGTAAATTGGAAAGTTGTTTAAAAGTGTATGGTCTATCTGAATCATGGAAGAAAAATGTGGGGTTTCATATCCCTTTAAACTACACATCTAGTTCACTGAGGTGATTTATTCCTCTTTAACAAGACATAAATACATAACTTTACATGCAAAATTACACTTCAATCTTATGCAATGGTATTCTATAAATTCCTTTAGTTTTTCAGTATTATTTCTGGTAGATGATCACTTTTTTAGACATTTTTAGGCCAAGGTTAACTGTGTTCATTAGCAATATGTGTATGCAAATGAGTTTCCTTGAAGACTTCTTTATGCGGATCCCACTGACAATAATTTTAATGTTAAACATTAAATTTATGTTTCTAATTTTAAACCAAGAGCTAGTTAATTCAAAAAAGTAATATTCTCACTTATGTAAACTTTTACCTCTTGGGACCTATAAGCAAAATGACCAGGTGTATGACTATTGCATGGGCATAAATATGGAAAAGTGATTTTGCAAAAAAATTATAGAATTGCTATAAGAATATTTTGACATGTTCACTAAAATAAAAATAATCTTTAAAATAAAAATAAATAAATGTGTACCATGTTTTGGAATATTATTTTGAATATTTTCAGGGGTTGTATCAGCAAAATGTTATTATAGTCAGTAAGTTAAGCATGCAAATTAATTTTTGGCTTGCCCTGTTAAATATTAAAAATACAATTGGAAACTCAATATTTTTACATAATATTTGGGGGCCTATTTATGAAAGGCCTTTCCAACATGATCCGATCAGTGGATCATGTCCGACAGACCTCGCTGAATGCGGAGAGCAATACGCTCTCCGCATTCAGCATTGCACCAGTAGCTCTTGCGAACTGCAGGTGCAATGCCGCCCCCTGCAGATTCGCGGCCAATCGGTCGCAAGCAGGGGGGTGTCAATCAACCCGATCGTATTTGATCGTGTTGAATTGTGGCAATGTCTGTCCGCCTCCTCAGACTAGGTGGACAGGTTATGGAGCAGTGGTATTTAGACCGCTGCTCCATAACTTATGTTTCTGGTGAGTCTGAAGGCTCGCCAGAAACATGGGCCCTCAAGCTCCATATGGAGTTTGATAAATGGGCCCCCAGAATGATAATGGTGAATCTAAGAAATAAATAAATAATAAAAAAAAAATCCCCAATAATAATGTTGCATAATGTTACAGTGGATGCACACAAAATTAACTAACAAGCGTCTTTACCGTGGTCATGACAAAAACATATTTATCTTTTAGCTAAGTTTCTAAGGCCTAGATTTGGAGTTCGGCGTTAGCCGTGAAAACCAGCGTTAGAGGCTCCTAACGCGGGTTTCTTACGCACTCCGGTATTTCGAGTTTATTTACCGCCACTCAAAATACACCTAACGCTCACATTTCTACCGCCACCTCAGACCCAGTAGTAAACATATACCGACAAAAAAAACATCCACGAATCACAAAACAAATATTACACAAAGTACACTTACACTCATACAAACACTACACTATATTTATTTTTCATATTTAATTTTTTTTCTGCAAAATACAAAGGATTAAAGTTGCGAAATCTCGGGTGTTTGAAAAAATTCCACACAAATACATTTTCCCATTGACTTACATGGACATACGGGAAAAGACCCTCATATACCTACATCTAACTAATAACATTATCACAAACATACACTCATCGATGCATACAAACAATATACACCACATGACATACACAAAATATTTATTTATTACAAAAAGAACACGATTTAGTTACTTTTTCACACAAGCTCATGACGTCACTCACTTTACGAGGAAAACCAGTCTTAGAAAAAAAAATTAGAAATCTTTAGAGCCTCCATTGACTTCTATTGGGAAGACGTGCTCGTGCACGCGAAACCCTCATTTCCCTAACGCACGCAAATAGCGTAGACTGAAAAACTCCAAATACCAGCGCTAGAAAATACATGATTTCATGCGTTAGACCCAGCTATGATAAATAGATTAAGAAATGACTATTTCCCTATGGTGGACTTATGGTTTTTAATTATTGAATATTCACAACACCATAAAATTGTTTCACACTTTTAGATTACATCAACTACAAATCCACATCACTAGTAACACATTATTATTTAAATAAAATTACATTTAAAATTAAAATAAAATTCACTAAACATTTCTGGATTCACAAACAGTACACAATGGGAAACACCTCTCATTTACCTTTATTATTGCATTTCAGTTATTCAACTCATATGCTTGCAGCAACTGCATATTTACATAGGCTTAACACATAATCACTCATGGATGCACATATATTACTTTTAACATTCACTCATACATGTGCATTCAAATGATGGGGGAAAAACACATTACATTCTCTACAGGAATCACAAAACACAACATATGGATTTGACTGTACTTTTAACATCATGATTCCATCACAATAAACCATTAGGAATTACCAACAAAAAAAACATCATTACACCAGATTACAGATGTCACTTTATGGGAAGGAACAACAATGCCAGACCGCTATATAGAAGTCAGCATATGTGGGACACAATCACAATATATACGTATATGTACATAACACGTATCACCCATGACGCAACCACAAAGCACACATTTATATTTTATTCAGCACACAATAACAATGTAGCACAATACAACAACACAATGAGGATTTCAGAACTACATAGGCAGGTTAAGAATATCATGACGTCATTAGAAGATTCAACCATACACATCACAGATTCACCGCTGTACCGCCCCTTTAGGAACTTTAACACTCAATACTACAATACAACATATACGTAAACCACACTTTTGAACAGCATTATTATGGAGATTTCAATGGGACAATTAAGAAATATTGTCAGATCGCAAATCAATTATATATATATAATACTACAGATGGCAGCCGGAAGTTATTCAGTATTAGTGCAATTTTTATGGGACGCATACAATATTGTCAGATCTAAAATCACTTATATATACAATACTACAGATGACAGACGGGAAGTTCGGAATTATTATTGCGATTTGAATGGGACGCATACAATATTGACAGCTCGGCAATCACTTATATATATAATACTACAGATGACAGCCGGAAGTTATTCAGTATTAGTGCGATTTGAAAGGGACGCATACAATATTGACAGCTCGGCAATCACTTATATATATAATACTACAGATGACAGCCGGAAGTTATTCAGTATTAGTGCGATTTGAAAGGGACGCATACAATATTGACTGCTCGGCAATCACTTATATATATAATACTACAGATGACAGCCGGAAGTTCGGAATTATTATTGCGATTTGAAAGGGACGCATACAATATTCACATCTCGGAAATCACTTATATATACAATACTACAGATGACAGCCGGAAGTTATTCAGTATTAGTGCCATTTGAATGGGACGCATACAATATTGACAGCTCGGCAATCACTTATATATACAATACTACAGATGACAGCCGGAAGTTATTCAGTATTAGTGCCATTTTAATGGGACGCATACAATATTGACAGCTCGGCAATCACTTATATATACAATACTACAGATGGCAGACGGGAAGTTCTGAATTATTATTGCGATTTGAAAGGGACGCATACAATATTCACATCTCGGCAATCACTTATATATACAATACTACAGATGGAAGACGGGAAGTTCGGAATTATTATTGCGATTTTAAAGGGACGCATACAATATTGACAGCTCGGCAATCACTTATATATACAATACTACAGATGGCAGACGGGAAGTTCTGAATTATTATTTCGATTTGAAAGGGACGCATACAATATTCACATCTCGGCAATCACTTATATATACAATACTACAGATGGAAGACGGGAAGTTCGGAATTATTATTGCGATTTTAAAGGGACGAGTACAATATTGACAGCTCGGCAATCACTTATATATACGATACTACAGATGGCAGATGCTACTTTATCGTTTACAAACAATATTGCAGCAACATTGATCGATCACATTCGATGCACATTATACACAACTATGCACTTTCATTCATGTTAGCCTGGACGTGTGCTTGTTACTATAAGATCGCGTTTAAGAAATATTGATTACGCATATGATCAAACATTACAAACAAGCACTGTATGTGTGATATTTGACACTTTCACATTGAGATTCATTTGGGGAAAACAACATTTCAGCAAACAACAAAAAAACGCCCACTGTGAAAGCATTCGCGCCGCTCACATACAAACAGGTGAATACAATCAGCAATCATTACAAACTCACTACCATTGGACTAATCGTACTATAAATCCCCCAAACAACATGGCCAATGCATCACTTGTGATCCACATCAGATCAAGTGCTTACCTTGTTATGCTGTTTTGAAAGATGGATGACGATGACATGGTAGACGCTGCTGGTGCTGCTATTGGCGAACTAGCTGTTGGTCGAATCAGGCAGCCTCGGCGGCTCAGACCGAGACGAAGGGGTCGTCTGGTTCGAGGTCCTCCTGTCTACAGGGTGAGACCCACCTTGGAAAACATGAGCGACTTTGAGGTTTTTGATAAGTATCGGCTCGATCGCGAACAGCTCATTGGCCTTTACGAGCTTCTTAAACCTCATTTGGAGCCACGTATACAAATAAGGACTGCTGTTCCCCCCATGAGTAAGATGCTAAGCTGTCTATACGTCCTGGCCTCCGGGAGTTTTCAATCCGGAGAACTGTACATGCATGGCCTGGCTCAAGGTACATTCTCTGTGGTGTTTGATAACTTTCTGGACGCCATGGTACGTATCAGTAAGCAATACATAGGATTCCCACAGAATGATGGTGATTGGAGGCGCCTGAAGCGGGAATTCTTTGATATTGCTCAATTGCCCAATGTCTTGGGAGCCATTGATTGTACCCACATTGCGCTGCGTGCTCCAATTGATGACTTGCCCTTCAGAAATCGCAAACATTTTCATAGCCTCAACGTGCAGTATGTTTGTGACGCACGGATGAGGATTATGCATGTGTATGCGAATTTTGGAGGGGCTTGTCATGATGCCCGCATCCTCTCTCTGTCGTCCCTGTGGAGACAGTTTGAGGAAAGACAAATGCCCCCTGGTTATCTCGTTGGTGAGTATTTGTGCACAACATGGTTAATTAGTTTGACAATTGCCCCTGTATTTTTTAAATGTTAGCGTCATGTTCAGCTATAGGATGCAATTTAACCATTTGTTATTTACCGACGCTAATGTTTACTTTTATTTAAATGCAGATATGTAGCATGTCTTACCTTAAGTGCTCAGATAGAGAATGCAATGTAACCATGTAGTTAGCATTTTACACAATGTTTGTTTTCTGAAAAATACACATATGTAGCATGTCTTAGCTGAAATGGGAAGATATTATCTCATGCAATTTAACCCTGTCATTGTCTCTTTCCGCTAATGTCTAGTTTTATTTAAATGCAGATATGTAGCATGTCTTACCTTAAGTGCTCAGATAGAGAATGCAATGTAAACATGTAGTTAGCATTTTACACAATGTTTGTTTTCTGAAAAATACGCATATGTAGCATGTCTTAGCTGAAATGGGAAGATATTATCTCATGCAATTTAACCCTGTCATTGTCTCTTTCCGCTAATGTCTAGTTTTATTTAAATGCAGATATGTAGCATGTCTTACCTTAAGTGCTCAGATAGAGAATGCAATGTAAACATGTAGTTAGCATTTTACACAAGGTTTGTTTTCTGAAAAATACGCATATGTAGCATGTCTTAGCTGAAATGGGAAGATATTATCTCATGCAATTTAACCCTGTCATTGTCTCTTTCCGCTAATGTCTAGTTTTATTTAAATGCAGATATGTAGCATGTCTTACCTTAAGTGCTCAGATAGAGAATGCAATGTAAACATGTAGTTAGCATTTTACACAAGGTTTGTTTTATGAAAAATACGCATATGTAGCATGTCTTAGCTGAAATGGGAAGATATTATCTCATGCAATTTAACCCTGTCATTGTCTCTTTCCGCTAATGTCTAGTTTTATTTAAATGCAGATATGTAGCATGTCTTACCTTAAGTGCTCAGATAGAGAATGCAATGTAAACATGTAGTTAGCATTTTACACAAGGTTTGTTTTATGAAAAATACGCATATGTAGCATGTCTTAGCTGAAATGGGAAGATACAGAATAATATAGAAAGTTATTTTTTGGATGTTTCTGACAACTTTTAATATGGATTATCGTGTACAAAAAAATATTTATAAAACAATATACTAGTTTAAGGATTCTGTTTGAATTATGTTCTGTTCAAAATTTATAGGTGATTCTGGGTACATGAGCCAGCCTTGGCTCATTACCCCCTTGCGTAGCCCGACTGATGTGTCTGAGGAGCGCTACAATAGGGCTCATAAGAGAACCAGGGCGGTGGTTGAAAGGATGTTCGGGCTCCTGAAGATGAGATTCAGGTGCCTGGACCGTTCTGGAGGAGTACTCCAGTACAACCCAAAGAAGGTGGCTAAGATCGTTGTAGCCTGTAGCGTCCTGCCTAATATTGCACAGCGGGCTGGGATGCTGCAGGCCGTCCCGGTGGACAGAGACCTCCTCAGAGATGAGGAGGATGATCCTGTTCTAGAGGGGGAATTCCAGGACGAGGGACTTGATGTCAGAGCAGACGTCATCAACCGCCACTTTAGACGGTAAAGAATAGAAGTTACACTGGAGTATTTTCAATAGATGTGAACTCTAGGGAAATGACAAGTAGAGAATTGTGCAAACATGTTAGGATTGATCAAATGTTAGAATAATTTTTTTATTTATTAATATAGGTGATGCTCTGGGCATTGGGTCCTATAGCGAGTCTTTGCCACCTGGTTTATAAAGAGGACATCAGATGGTAAGTAGAAATGTATGGACTGTTGCTGGCATGAATTGTACACAAATACATCATATGGCATACATTTTCAAAAATATAAATTTGTTTACACATTACTTAAAATGTACATAATCAGAAAGGGATACTCTAGAATGACTATGGTTCAATGTCACACAGAGGTTTGTTCTGCTCAATATGACTCATCTTCACACTTGATAGAAAATAACACAGGTTCATACACAGGCTTAGTAAGCTAGTGGCAGAAATTTATTATGAAATGGGGGGTGGGAGAGGGGTACAGAACTGATTCACACACTTGTATGAATTCTTTTGAAAATATTTCTTCCATTAGGGAGATGACTTAATCTAAAGGCTGAAAGGGAACAATTTGAAGCCTGACAGTGAAGATTGCCCAGACTGACAGTGGGGAAAAAGCCAAGATTGAAATTGAAGTATACCAATGGGATCATGTCTGGCATTATCTTTCAATTCTGCTGACCTTGAAAACCATACAAAGACATGTTCACATGGTAAGTGCAAACTATTTGATAGAATAAGGCTGTGGAGACATCCTATTGGAGACACTTAGATGATTTTCTATTTTGTAGATGGTATTTCCCAGTCCTCTATTTAATGAACTGATGAATAAGACACCTATTGAAGATAAACTGTTTACCCCTGAATTGACTTTCAAAGACCATGCATTGTCCAGGTTGGTGTACCAATGCATGCTAGTGAAGACTGTTGAATATTAGTAGCTTACATACATTAGTCATATTTAGTTCTTAATTAGATATGTAGGGATCACAATCAGACACTTAGATGATTGTACTTTTTTAGATGGTATTTCCCAGTCCTCTATTTAATGAACTGATGAATAAGACACCTATTGAAGATCAACTGTTTACCCCTGAATTGACTTTCAAAGACCATGCATTATCCAGGTTGGTGCATGCTAGTTAAGAATCACATGAAGAATGTTGATTATTGTTAGCTTACATACATTAGTCATACTTATTTCATCATTAGATATTTAGGGATCACAATCCGAAAAAGGAATACATATTATAGTTGATATAGAGGTATTTGAATGGACATGAAATCTTACATTTATGTTCAGCATACATATATTGTTGAAATGTGATATACATTATTATGTATAATTTGAATTTTGGATATTTAAATAGAATTTTGAATCAACAATATAATGGTGTATGTATTTCATTTATTTTAAATCAATTTAAGAATTATCTTTAAAAAATGTTGATCAAAGTTAGAGCATAGACACCATATGATTTTAAATGTATTTTATGAATATTTGACAACGTGTGTATTAACTTTGTTCCATTTTTATTATTTGTCATTTCAGATTGGCATCTGATGACTTCCAGGAATATTTAATTATTTTCTATTAAATTTATTTTTACATGTTAATACTAAACATTTTATTATTAAATACATTCTTTTGAACAGATTCTACTAAATATCAATATAATCTGTAAATAAATAAAACTTGGACTCCCATGACTGGTAGTTGGCTATTTGACAAGCACATGCATAAGATAAAATAATGCATTAATATTAGAAAATAAAATGCTTCCGAGAATATTAAATTAAAATATATTTTATAACATTAATTGGGGAGTCAGATTCTTCAATGCTTTTCTATTGAAAATGTAGATATTAAAATTATTTTGGATATGTAGTCAAATGTTTTTTATTTTAACTTTTAATAAGGTGAAGTGGTTCAATTACATGAAAGTGACAGTGTTGTTGAATGTAAAAATAATTGTATAAGATCTTGTATCTTCCTTAGGTATCTCAAAACATTATTTGAAGATTTTTTAAAATTATTACATTTATAAATGGTAGGTCATTTAACTTGATATTTTTCCAAAGCTAGTTATTGGATGCCAGGTTAATCTATGTAATTTTCTAGTGGAGTCATTTAACTATACTTAGTAATATTATGTATTTATTACAATCTTACCTCTTGGGTTAGACATCAAATATCTATATAGAATGTAAATTCCCCTTTTGTTTATTTTGTCAATGTTAAATCAAAATACAAAATGTTTGGGTCCTTAAAGGGACATTCACAAAGTATATTGTGTATAGATTTTAAAAAATATCATACAAGAATTTAAACATATTTAGAAAGTACTGTAGAATTACATTCAGTCTTTAAATATACTTGTTAAAAAAAACAACAATGCACATATCTTAGTCAATTATATAAGGCATCTATATGCAAACAACAATCAGCATCAAAATAGCCTATGTAGAGATGTATTTAATCCAAGAATATATATAATTACAATATAATGATTGAATAACAAAACATATTAAGTTGGTCAAATATAAGAATATTATACAAAATGCATACATAACATATAGCTTAATGTCCCTCTAAGCTGAAGGCTCAAAAAGACCTCCTTTAATAAATATATTTCAGTCAGTGTGTAAAACAGTCTAGAAGTTAATCTAAATTTGCTTTACTCAGATGTTAGACTAATTTAGCAAAAGGAAGGTGCCTAGGTTTATGATATTTTAAGCATTATTGTGAAATGTTTCTTTAAAGGGGCATGAACTCAAAATATACTTAAAGGTAGACAGTTAAAAAAATACTGATTTATACATTCTGAATGAGTATACTATTTTAATCAACTTTAAAACTTGTCTCATATTATGAATGCTCATTGTGATGTTGCTATCATTACTTTAAAAATAAGGCAGTAAATAGCTAATTTATTTGCTTCAGTACTCTGGACAGAACTTGATTGTTTGGAATAATTGATACAACAATCGTCAAGGACAACCCAGGTTTTTATTAAACAATTGTCCGTAATATAAAATATCATTATTGATTTGCAAAGAAACATAACAAGATAACTGTTAACATTTGATAATCGGATTAAATAATAAAGTTCATTAACATTTCATGCTCAATCACCAATGCTAAATTTGTTTGGACAGGGTCCCTTTAAGAGATTTAAATAGTGTATTTACTTCTCTTCCTATCTTGACATACTTTGCTTGAAAAGCATATCGAGATCGGCTCAGTAGATGAAGATTGGTGGATGCACAGAGATGCCTTATGTGATTGTCTCAACCATGTGCATTTAAATTTCTTCTGTTGAGGATATATAAATACTAAGAGAAAATGATTTACATTTTAAAGTCTAAACAATCTTCTATCTCTACAGATCATTTGATACAATTGTTTGTTTGTAATGTCTCTTTAAAACTAAAGACGCCATTGCACAATAACATATATGAGCACTTCAGACAAATACAAGCTCGAGGTTTATTTGCTAATAACAAAGCTGTAGTTTAATATTTATAAACAGATTATCAAATTTACTGACATTCTAACCTGAATTTTAACATTAAGAAATATTGCGTGGGAAACGCATCTTGAAACACCAGATTAGCATCTTTAAACATTAGTCTAATGTCACGCAATAGCACACAATCAATGTGCATTATAAAGACATTTAATAGAGCAATGTCAATACTTCACAATAAATTTATTTAAAGAACAATAAAGACATACAATATTAAATGTGTATTTGTATTAAAGAAACAGACCGTTATTAAACCGAGAAATGTCGACAACATTTAATAATCTGACAGTATTAGATTTTAAAGAGTATTTAATCATTAATATTTAACGGATCACGGATATTAAATCTGCGTCACACATATCCGCATGACAGGCCCATGAGTTACAAATAAGTCTACATGAAAAATGAAGTAACAGCACCACCAAGCGGTATGTGTAAGGAAGTTACTAAGATATTAAACATTAAGGAACGGCCAATCAGAGTTCATCACACAAACACAACTTGAGTCAGGATGGTCTCACAGACATTATAACAATGTTTCAAACTTTTATCCAATCAGATGTACAGATAAATTGTCCCATGGTGCATCTCATGTTTACTTCACCATATAAAAGTCCATTACACGTTGCCATCTTTGTCAGTTCTCTAATGCCTGCAGGCAATATATATTATTATTATACAACCCAGCAGGCATGTCAGTTCCCAGGTTCACCAAGGAGGAGAGCGCTGCACTGGTCCACGCCATCAAGGACTTTTATCCCCAGCTGTTTGGGAACAAGAGGAGCTCGACAGATGCGCCTGTTAAGAAGGCCCTCTGGGAGTCTATCACCAATGCGGTTAGATTGGTGTGTGACGTCCAGAGGACCCAGGATCAGATCATGAGGAGATTCGGAGATATGAGGTTGCGTTTATCGAAAAAAGTCAACCTCATAAGGGACTGGGTACAAGCCCGTAAAAGAGGGGGCCAAAGAAAGGCCCCGCGGAAACTGTACCTACTCCCTTATGAGGTGACTTTATGCGAGCTCCTCAATCTCCGGGTCCCCAAAAGATTTAGATCCTCGCCATCCTCGGCCTCCTCTTCTTCCCTCCCAGCTGCGGGATCTGAAAGTCCTGACGCGGGGGCCAGGGCAGATGCTTCTCCGTCCGGTGGCCTGGGAGGAGATGGAGAATCTGAACCAGGTAATTATCCAACTTCATATAATATCTTAATATTTTTTATTTAATCAAAAAATGTGTATATAGTCAGATACTAAACCTATACAGATCTCACAACATACACTACATATGATGTTTAGATATCTTATTTTAGATTATTGACACATGAAATAGGAATGATGTTTCTTGCGCTCTACAGAATATGCGTCACAGAGCGGAAATGTAATTTCTCATCCACGTTAACATGGGTTTGCGGAAAGTGGCATTGCTTTATACATGTTGGTGAAATGACGGATGCGTAATTCCGCTTGGAATCATTGCGCAATGATCGCGAAAATGGCATTTCTCATCCACGTTAACATGGGTTTGCGGAAAGTGGCATTGCTTTATACATGTTGGTGAAATGACGGATGCGTAATTCCGCTTGGAATCATTGCGCAATGATCGCGAAAATGGCATTTCTCATCCACGTTAACATGGCTTTGCTGTAAGTGGCATTGCTTTATACATGTTGTTCAAAATTAAATGGGAATTCTTAGATTAGTGAAGAATACAGTATTCTTATTTTCAATATTATAGCTAATAAAAAATGAAGAATACAAATAAATTATAACATATGGCCATCAATTGATGATTATGAAATAACAAGCAGATATTATTAAAGATACAGTAAACAACACAACTGATTGAAAATAAGAGTCCAGGATATATTTATAATTAATTTAATTGAGGAAACAATTAACTCATGGGACTACCAAAGGATTAATATTTTTCAATTGATTTGTTAGTAATGTAAAGTTTTTAAACATGGCATGATTAGTATTAATGATATGCAATCCTCATTTAATATATTACAGATATGGATGTGGCTGCTGGATCCTCAAGCCAGGGCTTGTCACAGTATGGTATGTCTCTTTTTAATTGACATTTGTCTTAGAAACATGGACTGAACATTACATACTAAATACACATTGTTCAATATTTATATGTAATGTCTATTTAATAGATGAAAATTAAATAATTCTTCGGATATCCTTAAATAACATATTAGATTTGAATTGCATGCTCAATACCATTCATTACATCAACATATGGAGTAGATAATTCATTAACAACAACATTGTGGAATCAATTTAATTTTAGATTAAAGGGATACTGAGCTACAATTATTAATATTGTCATTCAGATACAGTATGCAATATTAATAAACATAAAAATATAATACTATCATCATATGTGACATATTCTATTGCTAAATGTATTTTAAAATCAAGAAAGTACGTTTATGTGCATCTAAATTTTGGTTGACCAACCTGGGTTTTTATTGATGATTGGTGGATACCTTCAACAAACAATATTTATTGAATCCAATATTGCTTATCTGCCTTTAAGATTAAAATCGAGCAACATTCTAATTATAATAGGAGTCAATGTTAAATCATTTTGAACAGTTTGAACATAGAAATCAATTATTTAAATTAATCATGTCAGTGTCCCTTTAAGATAAAATAGATTCATTCATCTTTACATTCTTTTTATTAAAAACTATTGATATATAATTCACATTCTCTGTTGGAGTTACTTTATAGATATCTGCATACTCTAACAGCACCATGATTACATATTTGTAATAATCAATTTTGTTTTGTATTGTGATAAATATGTGTTGTGTCCTAAACAAGATTACTGTACATTGCCCAAATGGCTCGATGTGACACATGTGTTTGTTTAGGTTTGTCAACAGATGCTCTTCAATATGTGGTTTGTGTGTATTCTTTTAACTTCTTAAGGACATATGACGGAATTATTCCGTCATAAAACAATTGAGCAAAGTGAAAGCTGTGTCCTTAAAGGGTTAAGAACATTGATCAATGGGTATATTTAGATATGCAATAGCAGCATCTGAGATGAATTTGATGTCTAATGTAGTCTGACATTAAACATATGTTCAATACAGAAATTTTAACAGAATCCCCTTGATTCAATCAAGCATTTTCTGGTGTAATGACTGCTCTATTCTTCACATTTTAAAGTTGATTAATGTTAAAATTCGAGACAGATGTGTTTTAGTGATATCCCAAATGTGTTTAATAATATATATCTATATCATTCATAGAGAGAGTTGGTGTGGTGAGCCCACAGGAATCCAGCAGTGACATAGAGCCGCCTTTGCGGTCTCCTGGTAAGTCCATTGACTCATTTATATGTAATTGAAGGTGTATTGCTAATCAATATTATGATCATGATTCTGATGAAGCATAACATTATAAAAATTAAAAATATTTCTCTTCTGATTATATATTAATTTTCTTTTAATATTGAACGATTAATAATTTCAACTTTATTAGTCTACACATTTGTTATTCATAAGATGTATAACATATGTTTGTTTCCATTTGATTTTTTGACAACAGTCATCAAGTGATACACACATGAGAAATCTTAAATGTTCTATGTACTATGCTTTTATGAATTTAACATTAATACAAACAATACATTTAAAATCAGATTCATTGACAATAACAAATCTATTGTCATTTGTATGCTCCATCAAAATGATGTAAATCATAACTTTGTGTGTGTATATCTTTAATGCAACATTGATGTGCGTATTTGAGCAACAGTAACATATGTTATAATATCTGATCTTAACGTGTACACAACATGTTATGTTTTACAGAGATTGATGTAACATGTGGGACGGAGGAGGAAGAGGCTGCCTTGGAGTCTGATGGTATGTGAAATATATCTATCATGTTTCCAACATGTTTATTTTTTGGAAATCATTTTATTGAAGACATTCAAAGTCTACAGCTTTTGCCCTTTAAAAAGGAATATTATTTGTCTGTTCAAATACACTACTGCCCCCTTTCTATATCAGGCTGCATGAAAATCTGCTTGTATTTTTTTTTTAAATTTTTTATAATTCATGCCATCATTATGTCACATGCATATTCCAGGCCAAAACACAATAATAAGGTTAAAATTGTACAGACAGTCATTGATATTCATCTGAGTGCCTATATACATACCATATCCTCATTTCAGAATTGTTTACAAATTCAAACACACTTCGAAGTATATTGAAAACATAATCAATTTGAAATGCGTTGATTTGATGTCAGGATGTATGAGATGTTAATATATTTTCTTTACATTTTCAGATGGATCCACCACTTCTGGTCATCTGGTTTCCGCCCCTGCCCAGTCACAGACCCCTCCCCATGCACACACCCCTGACCATGGCCAGACCCCTGCACAGACCCAGACCCCTTCCCATGACCAAACTCCTGACCATGCCCAGACCACTGCCAGCCCTTCCCATAGTTCATATCCTGTCCCTCCCAAAAAACGCCCATACACCCCCCTTCGCCGCTCTCCCCGTATTCTGGCCCGTACAGCTGCCCAGACCCAAACTCCCCACTCCCCAGCTGTACGGCCTACCCCGGAGCGGCAGCTCACCACTCCCCAAGCCATTAACATCCCTCCCCAAGCCACTCCCATCCCTCCCCAAGCCAATCCCATCCCTCCCCCCTGTCTCAACCTTCATTGTCCTGGGTGTCGGATTGTCCTTCCCAGGCACAGCTGTGAGTATCATTCAAAATACACGTTATAAGATACTTAAAGGTACAGTGAAGTTAAATTTGTTAAATTGTGATTCAAATCCAGCATGCAATGTTAATCAAATTTATAATTTAATACTCTTATGAATTATTCGTCATTCTCTTGATATATTTTTTGAAACAAAGTAATTCCTATAATTAGTTTAAACAATAAAATAAATCTGGCCATCATTTCTTTATTGTTGGATGAATGTATCCATCAACCAGCAGGCACAAACAAAGTTGATAAACAAATATTGGCTTCCATAAAAAGCAACATTCTTGCATTCAAAATATAGCTTGAGAATTAAAACATATAATGAATATGTGTAATTTATAAAGATTTTTCATGTCATGCTCTATCTGAATCAGTCCATTAAATATTTAGGTTCAGTGTCCCTTTAATTGGATATCACTACATATACCAATCACCACTACTTGGATCCAACAATTTATGTACAAATGTTGATACATTATCTCTTGTCTAACCCAGTGGGAATGTAATTTCTTCAGGTTGCTATGTTTACACAGCTTGTCCTCAATGCCAAAATGTTTAAGGATAGGTGTGCCTACCACAGTCTAAATTTTATTTTTAAATTGATGATGTAAGTACAATGTAAATCCTTTAACAAGATTTGATACACTCAAGCTGTATAAGTGGATCATCTAAAACCAATTAAAGGGGACAACATGTTTGAGTAACATGTCCCTTTAATGATTTCTGTCTGTCTGAATAACCTAATTCATGTGTAAAGAATAAATGTAAACTAATTGATGTAAAGAATTATTTGTCTTTATGATGACAATGTATGTAGTAAAAATTTTTAGTCTGTTGTGTAATTATCCTTAATATTTTATTTTATTTTATTTTAGGCTGTGACTCAGCATGGCTCAGGCTAGAAGGTATAGCAAGAGTAGAGCAGGCCGTGTTGAGGAACGCAGCTGTCCTGAGAGGGATGAACGACACCATGCAGGCCCAGCTCCGGGTTCAGGACTTGACTCTGCGTGCAATTATGCGATTAAGTTCAAGGCCTGAATCTGGAGCTGGACATGCACAGGACAATGAAGAGGATGACCAGTAAGTGGAGGATCTGGATATGCTCCATGGTGGCAGATAAGAATCCTCCGTCCACATGTTGAATTTGTATTTTTATTGTTGCCATTTGGCCTTTTTAAAAGTTTATTGTTGTGCCTGTTGCACTCTTTTACCTTGTCATATGTCTCCAATGGGGCTATGCTGGCCCTTGGCAACTCTCTTCATGGACTGTGATGCACTGTGTTACCTTGTCATGTGTCTCCAATGGGGCTATGCTGGCCCTTGGCAACTCTCTTCATGGACTGTGATGCACTGTGTTACCTTGTCATGTGTCTCCAATGGGGCTATGCTGGCCCTTGGCAACTCTATTCATGGACTGTGATGCACTGTGTTACCTTGTCATGTGTCTCCAATGGGGCTATGCTGGCCCTTGGCAACTCTCTTCATGGACTGTGATGCACTGTGTTACCTTGTCATGTGTCTCCAATGGGGCTATGCTGGCCCTTGGCAACTCTCTTCATGGACTGTGATGCACTGTGTTACCTTGTCATGTGTCTCCAATGGGGCTATGCTGGCCCTTGGCAACTCTCTTCATGGACTGTGATGCACTGTGTTACCTTGTCATGTGTCTCCAATGGGGCTATGCTGGCCCTTGGCAACTCTCTTCATGGACTGTGATGCACTGTGTTACCTTGTCATATGGCTCATATATTCCTTATTTTTACAAGATTATTTATAAACGTTGTGTATGTTTTCTTACATACTAATAAAATACATTTTATTTCAAAAAATCTTTGTCCTCATTCTTCCTGTTATTTTTTGAAAGCTCTAGTTTATGTTGTTGATTCTTAAAGGGACCTACCAAATATATTTGTTATAATAAAATCATATATGTAAGACAATAGTAAATGACTTTAAGATTAACATCTCCAATGTAATCTTATTATTTGTCTTTATATTATTTTCTCTTAGCTTTATCATTGCCTGATTATGATTAGCATAGTCATTTTTTTATATATGTATATATAGATTGGTATTTGTGTATATATGTATATTTCAATGTTCAGATCCATGTGTGTATTTAGAAACTCTGCATGAATTGATGCACCTTTACCAAATGATCTGAGTATTGATACAATGATATAATCCCTGTAAAGTGTTCATTTTATTGAAATAGTATTGTCTATGTGTATGCTCTTTTTAAAAACAAAATAATGTCCCTTTAAGTGATGTTGATCACAATTGTTAATGAATGTATTTCCATTTGTAAAGCGTTTTTGTCCTTTTTACATGAACAAGGACATATAATTTTATTAATAAACAATCTTATTGTAATGTTGACAGCACCTGTATTTCATTTTCAAATCTATATTATTGTAAAAGTGTAACCAAATAAATCTCTGTGTGTAATGCAAATAATTTAGATGATGAATATTTGTTAACTAAAATGTTAACAAAATACATCTCCTCCCATATATGGCTATAGGTAGGCTGACAATAATTAAACTTGAATAAATGACACGTTTAATCAATACATGTATAACTATTGTTATTCAACAACAATCCAAACATATCTTAAAACATCAATGGCATATGTATTTCTCATGTGTATCTTTTAAATGTTAAAGATATACACCATAGCTATAGTTCAAGGGACAGTCAAGTCCGAAAAGATGATTCATGATTTGTTGTCATTCCTAGATAGCAATCTACACACATACTAGTTCCTTAAATATAAATTCGTTTCTTAGTGATATGCCAAGATGTCACTGAGTCCTTGTATTGTCTGCGGTTTTTCAGCGATCTCGGATGCGCCATGTTGCTTAAGACGTCACCTGCCAGGCTGTCCAATGATTCCTTGTATTGACTGACGTTCTTACGTGATCAGGAATATGCCTTTTATTGGATTGCGTTTTGACGCGATCAAGGATGCGCCTTTTTTTTGGGGCGTTCTTACGTGATCAATAATGTGCCTTTCATTGGATGACGTTCTTACGTGATCAAGGAAGCGCCATGTTAAGACGTCACATGTAAAGGTAAAAAAACGTCTGATTGGATTACGTAGTCCCGCAATATTTGTGCACGTTAAAAACGTTTGTGACTGCAGCCAATTTTAAAAAGCTTGCGAATATGTATTATTTGCATCATGTTACATTGTTGACCCGTAGCTGATAAAGAACACCACATTCTCTTTTGCTGGATGTCTGGTTGAATCAACGAACGAAAGCAAAATGTTTTCATGCATAGGATATTTCTAGGCAAGTGCAAATCTCTATAGTCCATGTTTAATATGTTTGTCAACAATATGTTCCTTTTTCTGAAAAATTAATGTTGTGTTTAATGTTGAATATATCTAATTAATAAATATGCGCTATTATGTTTGAATAAAGTAATCAATATGCATTTATCTTTATCATATGCTAAATATATGATGCCGACTTCTTCTAAATGTAATTTCGTTGTATATTTTATTAAAGGTTCATTAGACACTCACATTATAAATCAAAAGCTTTGATTTTGTCTCTAGTTAGATAGTCCATTGTTTAACCAATACGTTTATTTTTCTTCTGTTCTAAGAAAATGTAAGTAATTTTCTGACTCCTCGCAAAGCCTCTGAGTTTCATGTGAGTACCATCTCCAGCTTTCTCCAGTTTGTGTAAAGGGTCTTTTCATATGTTAATGATGGGGTATTGTGTTGTTTTACGGTTGTAATGGGGGTTCATCTATATTTTCAATATAGCTAACCCTATTTTATTTTCAAGTGTTTGAAGCTTTTTAATATTGATAGCAGTATATGTTAATCTTGTTGTTTGTAGTAGTGTCTATTACATACAGTTCTGTTAAAAATATAGGATACTGTCCCTTGAATGCAAATGTTGTTTTTTGTATCATGTATGAGATCCACATAGTTTAATCTTCAAATATATTATTGTTAGCATATTTTCACCCCCCCCCACTCCTAAAAGGACTTTAAACTATATTCATTGTTAAAAAAAAATGTCTTTACAATAAAATATTAACACAATAATGTCTCTTAAAGAAAATAGACTTTATTTAACACGTCAATATAAATGTGATTTCAATATTTATTTTTTAACAAAGTACATGTAGATATACCAACAAGCTTCAAATATGTGTTAGCATATGTAATGTTGTTAAAGGGACAGTTTAGAAAAAAAATAATGTTTTTCATTATTCTAAAAGTCAATTCTGTAATATCAAGGATATCAAATGTTTCTCAACAATTGAACATTTGTCTGGGTTTATTTAAATTTGCTATCTAAACCTATGAGGTTGGTGTGCTCATTTCTTCAATCTTGAAGAGTGCTTGTAATCATTATACAATTTGAGCACTAGAGGGCATTTGGATAGCATTTGTATATGTAAAACCTTGTGCTCATACAGCATATTATTGACCATGTATTGATCATTGATATCTAAAATGTTGTTATGTATGAACAACAAATAAGTGGTCATTTTTCATAGTCAGAGATACAAGGGTAAGCACATAAGTCACACGTATTTCTCCATGTTTTGTTGTTTCCAACTTTATAATGCGTAATACAGTGTTTTCTTTGTAATCAATAATTTTCTGACTGTCCCTTTAAGCTGTGTTATTGGCATTCAAACAGTAATATGCCATCATGGATAATTGTTATGGTAATTTAGTTAGCGATTCGGGAAACAGTTTGGACATCACATCACAGAAACCAATCAATATCATGAACAAGGATAGGTATGTGATGATGTGGTTTTCACACACTTATAACCCACACTCTGCAAACAATCTGCCTCCATGGACCCGGTCCCATAGAAGTCGATTATATACAGAGTGTGGTCCACAAGTGTATGAAAACCACATCATCACATACCTATCCATTACACATTAAATTAAAAAAACCAGTGAAGATGAAAAAAAATACTTACTTCCTCTTCCTTCCCCTCTTCCCACGGGGCTGAGGCTCTGGGAGAGGCAACTGCCGACTCCGAAGAGTCCTCCTTGGAGCTGTTGTGGGAAGAGTGGAAGGAAGAGTAGTGGGACGACCAAGGTGAGGAGTAGATGGCTGAGGAGAAGATGGATGAGGAGGAGAAGATGGCTGAGGAGGAGTAGATGGCTGAGGAGGAGGAGTAGATGGCTGAGGAGGAGGAGTAGATGGCTGAGGAGGATGAGATGGGCCGGCAGGAGGAGATGGCCCAGCAGCAAGAGGCCCAGCAACAAGAGGCCCAGCAACAGGAGGTAGACCAGCATGCGCCTCCCGGAAAAAAGTGAACATTTCTTGGTGAAGCTGAAATATTCTGGTTTGTCCTTCTTCTATTCGATTCAGTATGTTGATGATTTCATTTTGTCCTTGAATAATTTGATTTTGGCCATCAAGTATTCTGTTGCGTCCTTCTATATTTTCTATCCGGGAGGTACGCATCTGGTCTATGTAGTCCAGTAGAACCCGCACCTCCGCTATTTCCTCTTGTTGTGCTTGTTGTACCCGTGCACGGCGGGGTGCCCGTGCACGGCGGAGTGCGGGTCTTTGAGGGGCCTCGGGTTCCGCGGGTTCCGCGGGATCCTCCTGTGCTTCCGGGGCCTCTTCATCATCTCCCGTGCGCTGTTCGTCACGGGGGGCCTCTTCCCTCCGAAGTGGAAATTCCTCACCACCACTCTCATCCCGGGGAGATGCAGGAGGCTGTGCTGCCTCGTCCCCAGACTCTGTATATTAAAAAAAAAAAAAAAAATATAATGTATATATTAGCATATTTGCAAATAAAGGTTTAAATGACTTAGCTTACGATACAATTACAAATGCAGAATCATTAATCCACTTTGAAATCTAACAAACAATCAATACGATTTCCGCTTTTTCTAAACCGTGTTTGTGATATCTGTGGTCAATGTGAATGTTTTTGCGTTTGTTTTCAGTCTGTTTAAATGCACACCTAACCTATAGCCTAGATACTGATGTAACCGCAAAGTAATTGAATGCATGTAAACAACGTTATAGCATTAATCTGATCCTTAACACATGAAACCCAATGTTTTATCTTTCATGATTTAGAAGCATACATTTTGTATCAACTTTCGAATGTACTTTTCTTATCTAATTCGCTTAATTCTCTGGATATTCTTTGCTGAAAAGCATATCTAAATATGCTTCTAAGATGCTGATTGTTAGCTGAATATAGCTGCCTCCTGTGATTGTTTCACCGTGTGCATGGCTATTTCTTCATTAAAATATATCTCAAGAATGATTCAAATTAGGTAATTTAAGTACATTTGAATGTTTTGTCAAATTGTATTCGCTACCTCAATCATGAAAGTAAATGTTTGCGTATAGTGTCCATTGAAATACATTCGTATGTGAAATTATTGTTCAATGAGCTTACCGTCAGATGAGAGTGGCAGGTTCCCGGTATCGATTCCTCCGATACCGACTACTTCCACCTCGGAGATGCTGGGCCGCAACATTTCCTCCCATCGGCAGTACTCGATTTCAATGGCAGGGCCGCCACCGGTTCCTGCGGCATGTCGGGCCTCCAGGCTTAACTTTTTTTTCAGTTCCAGTTTACAGTCCCGGTAGCGATATTTGATCGAATCCATATCTCGGTTCCGGCCACCCACTGCATTGACTGCATTCCTGATCTCGTTCCAGAGCCTCCTCTTCTCAGTCGGGGTGGTCTTTTGGTGCTGCAGCATCCTATGCCTGGCCATATAGGCCTCTACGAGGGCCTCCTTCTCCTCCATCGTAAACCTCGCCTCCCTAGTCTCCTTGGCCTTCCCCTGTGACGATGCCCTCTGTTTCCCGGACTGTGAAGCCCTACTCTGACCGCCACTGGGCCCAGCCACTTGGTCATCTTGAACCAAGTGGCTGGGTCCACCCACCGCTTCCACCCCCGCTTCCTGCCCCCCTTCCTGCCCTGTTCCTCTCCCCCTCCCTCTACTCCCCCCTCTACCTGTCCCCTGCCTGGCCTCCATCTCTTCCCTAAACTAAACCCCAAATAATCAAACAAAAAGTGAGTGTGATGAAATTAAAGGGGGGCAAAATAAAGAACTAAAAAGACAAAAAAGGTGCTTAAAGTGTGAGAGGGATGTAAAAAACAAAGAGGGTAAGGAGTATTTAAATAAACGAAAAGAATAAGACTAAAAGGAGGATATGTAAACTAAATGTAACTAGGGGATGGGTATGGGATGGGTATGGGGTATGGGATAAGAGTAAATGGGATGAAAGGGAGTGGGACTACAAGGAATGGGGTATGGAGTGTAGTATGAGGGGGTAGGGGGTATGGAGTGTATGTAGTGTTATTGATAAGTGTATGTATGTATTGAATGTGTTTGCGTGTAAATGTGTTAAGTGTACAGAAAAATCACTCGCTCGCTAACTCACACTACTTCTAATTCTCACTAACAAACACTCCCACTAACGCTCACTAACTACCACTAACTGACGCTCCCACTAACAACTCTCACTAATAACTCCCACTAACTCACTCACGCTCCCACTAACAGACTCTCTCCCACTCCCACTAACTCCCACTAACTCACTCACTCTCTCACGCTAACACTAACTCACTCTCAAAAATTCTCAAACTCTCTATTCTTAAACCTCCAATCTCCAAAGACCCAACAGCAACACAGTCAAAGAAGCCATGCTTGTGTGGTGCTTATATACCCTGTGTAAATGTTTAATGATGTCCCAATTTCCGTTGTAAATAGTGTTCAGGTGTGCTTTATTAGCAATTAATATTATTGCAATGTGTATTAAGTGTGTGAATTTGCGCATGCTCATTTAGAGTTGGTATTTGTGGAATGTGTAGAATGCGATGATGTCATAGTGTTCGTTTTAGCTTTCATTGTCCAAAAGTATTCTTTTTAAATGTGAATTTGCGATGGTGTGTTCTTCGTGAAGTGTTGTATATGTATGTTTGTCATAATATATAGTGATATTGAATGCGATTTTGTTTCGAGTGTATGTATATCTTTTTTAATCCTTGTTGTTATTTTGCGATTTTCCGCATCTTAAAGTATATGCGTATTCCCCGTATAAAATTGTATTAAAACTTCCCCCGCTTGTGAATGTGTAATGCTTGTGTGCTTTGTTGATTGATTGTTGTTGTGACTTTTGCGGCGTGTTATTGTTGTGCATGATGTGGTATGCGTCATATGACCAAGCTGTACGTATTCTCGCGAGATCGAGTGTTAGGTGAAAAAAGCTATTTTTTGCATTTCCCATTGATCTCTATGGGAGACTGTCTAACGCGGGCAGTATTACGCGTGTGACATACACGCGTTAGGAGCATCGTTAGATGGTCTTATTTTAACTCTAAATACCGGAGTCAAACAATGCCGTGCGTTAGACATAAACACGCGTGGCGTTAACAACCCATCTACCGCCGAACTCCAAATCTAGGCCTAAGTATCCACGGAATAGATTTACTTTTGGAAGCATTTTGTATCACTTTTCCTGCCAAAATGCATTCAAATAGTCTATTGCTGGAAAAGTCAATAGTACACAATAGTGTTGCAAATTGCATTTAATATTTTTTTTTTTTCCTGATAATCAAAGGTATATGGGAGTAATATATTTATTTTAAAGGGACATTAAACTCCTGGTTACAATATCAGTAACATGGTTACTACTCACCATGCTAGTGTTTTTCCTTCTGTACCTACAACTATCTTTAAAGCCTTTCTCTTATTTTAACCCATTACAGGATCCATTGGTAAAGCTCTGCATCTTGCAGCTTGTGTATGGTTGCATCCTGTCATAGAAGCAGTGTGCTATCACACTGCCTTTTGACAGCTATACCTTGCACTTTGGATTAAAGGGACATTATATACTACTTTTTCTTTGCATAAATATTTGTAGATAATCTATTTATATAGAAGAAGAACAGGCAGGACTCCTGGAATCCAAGGTAAAAATGATCCTTCATTCAAAATTAAATTAAAAACAACACTCAAAGAGGCCTATCTATCAAGCTCCGAATGGAGCATGAAGGGCCGTGTTTCTGGCGGGTCTGCAGACTCGACAGAAATGCAAGTTATGGAGCAGCGATCTAAAGACCACTGCTCCATAACCATGTCTGCCTGCTCTAAAGAGGCAGACAGGAATTGCCACAATTCAACCCGATCGAGTACGATCGGGTTGATTGACACCTCCCTGCTGGCGGCCGTGAGTCTGCAGGGGGCGTCGTTGCACCAGCAGCTCTTGTGAGCTGCTGGTGTAATGCTGAATACGGAGAGCGTATTGATCTCTGCATTCAGCGATGTCTTGCGGACCTGATCAATACTGTCGGATCAGGTCCGCAAGACCTTTGTTAAATTGGCCTCATAGAGTAAACATGGTTGGAAGCCAATCGGAATTCATGGGATGCCATCTTGGATGACATCATTTAAAGGAATCTTCATTCGTCGTTAGCCGTGGAAAGAAGAGGATGATCCGCACCGGACGTCTTGAAGATGGAGCCGCTCCGCATTGGAAGGATGAAGATAGCAGATGCAGTCTGGATGAAGACTTCTGCCCATCTGGAGGACCACTTCTGCCGGATTGGATGAAGACTTCTCCCGGCTTCGTTGAGGACTTCTTGCCGCTTGGATGAAGACTTTTCCCGGCTTCATTGAGGATGGATGTCCGGTCTTCAAAACTGTAAGTGGATCTTCGGGGGTTAGTGTTTTTTTTTAAGGGTTTATTGGGTGGGTTTTATTTTTAGGTTAGGGTTTAGGCACTGAAAAAGAGCTAAATGCCCTTTTAAGGGCAATGCCCATTCAAATGCCCTTTTCAGGGCAATGGGGAGCTTAGGTTTTTTTAGTTAGGATTTTATTTGGGGGGTTGGTTGTGTGGGTTGTGGGTTTTACTGTTGGGGGGTGTTTGTATTTTTTTTACAGGTAAAAGAGCTGATTTCTTTGGGGCAATGCCCCGCAAAAGGCCCTTTTAAGGGCTATTGGTAGTTTAGTTTAGGCTAGGGTTTTTTATTTAGGGGGGGGGGGGGTTTATAGGGCTATTAGATTAGTTGTAATTAGTTTAAATATCTGATAATGTCTTTTTTTAGTTTGTGTAATTTAGTGGGGGTTTTTTTTGTAATTTAGGTAATTTTATTTTATTTAGGTAATTTATTTAATTTTAGTGTAAGGTTAGGTGTTAGTGTAACTCAGTTCAACAACTTACAAGAAAGGCTGAGCCAGCCTATTCTTGAAAAAGACTACATGTATAGCACTCATGGGGTTGCATGACCATAATAATATCCAAAGAGGAAGTACTATGTAGATAGTCAGACACAAAATGTGCAGATTGGACTAGGATTGACAAAATAGAAAAATAAAAAATAACTTTTATTAAGAGCGTGATTAAAATTGGAAAACACACCTTAAAAACACACTTAGAAGCCTATAGATATATAAAAGGACTATAGATGTATTATGGGCTGGATATAGCAGGATATAAACCCCTCTCTGATCTTAGGTTATTTTTTATTTTACAGTTAAATTGTAATTTATTTTAGCTAGGTAGTTAGTAAATAGTTAATAACTATTTAGTAACTATTCTACCTAGTTAAAATAAATACAAATTTGCCGTTAAAATAAAAATAAACCCTAAGCTAGCAACAATGTAACTATTCCTAAGCTAGCTACAATGTAACTATCAGTTATATTGTAGCTAGCTTAGAGTTTATTTTACAGGTAAGTATTTAGTTTTAAATAGGAATAATTTAGGTAATAATAGTAATTTTTATTTAGATTCGTTTTAATTATATTTAAGTTAGTGGGTGTTAGGGTTAGGGTTATACTTAGGTTTAGGGGGTTAATAACTTTAGTATAGTGGCGGCAACGTTGGGGATGGAAGATTAGGGGTTAATAACTGTAATGTAGGTTGGGGCGATGTTAGGGACAGCAGATTAGGGGTTCATAATATTTAACTAGTGTTTGCGATGTGGAGTGCGGCGGTTTAGGAGTTAATATGTTTATTCTAGGGGCGGCGATGTCGGGAGTGGCAGATTAGGGGTTAATAATTTTATTTTAGTATTTGCAATGCGGGAGGGCCTTGGTTTAGGGTTTAATAGGTAGTTTATGAGTGTTAGTGTACTTTGTAACACTTAAGTTATAAGTTTTATGCTACAGCTCTGTAACGTAAAACTCATAACTACTGACTTTAGAAGGCGTTACGAATCTTGCGGGATAGGCTGTACCTCTCACTTTTTGGCCTCCCAGAAAAAGCTTGTAATACCGGCACTATGGAAGTTCCATTGAAAAAAGACTTTACGCAAATTGCGTAAGTTAATTTGCGGTACGGCCAAAAAAAAGTGTGCGGTGCCCCTAAACCTGCAAGACTCGTTATACCAGCGGTAGTGAAAAAGCAGCGTTATGAGCCTTAACGCTGCTTTTTTACTCATACTGCAAAACTCGTAATCTAGCCATTAGAAATGTATGATCATAAAGAAACATGTTAGAGCATTTTTTATATATGTGTATCCCTTATTCACATTGCTCATTATTCATTCCATGCTATATCAATGTATACCCTAGATATTTTTAGACAAAGAATTTTAAAAACTAGGAATTTTGAAAATGCTGCTCAAAGAAAATAAAAAGAGATCATCCCATAAGGCTATCCTAATCTACAAAGTAACTGATATCCCATTCTTTGTTTAATCCTAAGGGTACCCTAGTGCTTAACTTACATATCCAATATAGCTCTTTTCTGGTGAGAATCTTGTACCTATTTCTACCCCGCAATGGTCTTCTTGCTATATCTATTACTTTCACCATAAATCTTGGTCATTAGTAAAATGTATACCATTAAAATGCCTGGCTACACTTGAGTCCTTATTATAATTTTTTATATTTCTTTTATGCTCTCCTATTCTAAATCGTAGGCAATGTGTGGTTTGACCTACGTACTGGTCCTCCAAAAGATAAATTACAAAGCTTGTGCTACAATTAGCATAGTGCTCTATATTAAATATTTTGTTAGTGACAGTGCTTTTAATCTTATCTCCCAATGATATCACCTCACAGGTAACACAGTTCCTTGACAGGCATTTAAAGGTACCCTTTCTGAACAAAAAATTACTTCCTTGTTTTCTTGGACCACTAGTGACTAGACTCAGGGATAACCTATTAGCAAGAGTCAGTGTTTTCTTTGATATAAATCTAACATTTTCGGTCACACCAGATAACAGATCATCCCCTTTAAAAAGAGGTAAATTCTTTCTGATGATATTACAGAGTTGATTATATTGTAATGAAAACTCAGTTGAAAATACAACCGTTTCATCATTAAATTTACAATTTCTTTTCAGTTATCTGAATCAATACTTTCCTGTAAGTGACTTATTTTGATGTTTTTAACTGTATGCTGCAGCATCTCCATGTCATACCCCCTAGCAACCAATCTTTCCATAAGCTTCTTAGCCTGTGAGTCAAATAACTAATCAGAGTTGGTATTCATCCTCAGTCTTAAAAACTGGCTTCTTGGTATGGGCTTGATTAGATGGTTACATGACTTAGCGTGGAGGATGGTGTTACCAGATGACAGTTTCCTATATGTGTTAATAATTATCCCATTGTCCTGTACTGACCCCATAAGGGTTAAATCCAAAAACTGGATTTTCACACATTGTACTTCTCCTATGAATTTTAAACCTAAGTCATTACTATTCACAAAACTCAGGAAATTATCAAAAGCAAAAGCACCCCTAGTTACAAAAATCAGATCATCAATGAACCTCATATATAAGTCAATGTTATGTGTAAACAGGTTATTTTCATTATAAAGGGTTTTGAGCTCCCACCACCCCACAAACAGATTAGCGAATGATGGGGCAAATTTTGCCCCCATCGCTGTACCACAGGTCTGCAAATAATATTCCCCATCAAACATGGGGAAATTGTGGGATAGTAGGAACTCAACAGCCTCACACAAAAAAACAACTTAAACTCATCAGAATAGTTAGTTCTGTTGTCTAAAAAATCGCTATCGCCCGAATGCCCAATTGATGAGGTATACTTGAATACAATGACACTGTGTCGATCAACACCCACCTAGAATCCTCTTGCCAACTCATCTCTCTGAGAATAGAAATTAAATGGCCCAAGTCCCTAACATAACTGCTGAGACCTTGAACCAATGGTTGCAATACTGAGTCAACCCACTCATATAATGGTTCAAATAACGAATCAATCCCAGAGATGATGTGATGCCCAGGTGGACTGACTGAGTCCTTATGCATCTTCAGCAAGTGGTGAAAGACCGGTGTCATTGGATATTGACGGCAGATATTGTCTATGTCATTGGATGCTGTG
This sequence comes from Bombina bombina, assembly GCF_027579735.1. Lineage (NCBI taxonomy): Eukaryota > Metazoa > Chordata > Amphibia > Anura > Bombinatoridae > Bombina > Bombina bombina. The sequence continues at coordinate 698,025,927 of NC_069502.1, read as the reverse complement.
GAATAAGTGAAAATGCTTCCTCCCTGGTCATAACCCCCAATGCCACTGTTTCATCAAGAAGTTTATGCAGTTTCTTAGTAAACTCATGTTCAGGATTACAAACTAGTTTCTTATAGGTCAACCCATCATTTAGCTGTCTATTGGCTTCCTTGATATAGTCAGATTTATTCATTACAACAACATTTCCACCTTTATCTGATAATCTAATCACAATATCTGATTCTCTTTTAACTGCAGACCTTTGTTTAGATGTCAAGTTATTACTGAAATCTTTAATTTAACTCTTTTTTACCAAACTCCATAACCTCCTGCTCTACTATTTTCTGAAAAATATTAAGGTGGTAACCCCTAAATTGTGTTGGATAAAAATCGGATTTAATTTTCCTTGGCTTAGGTATATTTTCATCTTGTGGTTTGTCGCCACTCAGATCCAAGTCCTTCAATTGTTCCAAAGTGCAAATGTCTGCAACATTTAAATTTTGATCCATAAAACATTTGCCTGGATCTGAGTGGGGATCATCACGATTGCCAATTTTACTCAAATTTGTTAATGTCTAACAACGTATTAAAAGTAGAAAAAACATGAGTTGGGGAAAAACCTAAGCCTTTGGATAAAACATTGATATGGTCAACTGTAAGGGGAAGTCTGATAAGTTAATAACAGTCAGGGATAATTCTTCTTGGTCCTCCATTTTAAAGCCCTTCTTCCTTCTTCTCCATCCGTCTCTGCATGTTCTTTTCCCTTGCCTAAAGGGACATATTTATTTTTCATTTTTGGGAGCACCACCAGCTCACTTCCTTCAGAACTTTCATTCGAGGGACCCTGCAATGAGAAGGAGAGATGGGGAGAGAGAGAGGACAAAAAAGAACTCTCATTGGATGACTCAGAATCCTGGTATGATGTCTCTGGTTCCGTGGATGAAAAGATAACCCTTCTATCAGACTTTTTCTTTAAAATTGATTTTGGCTCTGATGTGGGTGTAGATGTTTTAACTTTATGATCCTTTTTCTTTTTATTTGAATGTCTTTTTTCTTTCTTATATTTCTTATCATTCATGTCTTTACTCTCCTGCTTCTTCTGATTATTCGTTGAGAATCTCCTAGGGTGCCTTACAAACCGGGACCAATCATAGACATTATTCTTCACATAGTCCTCCTGGTCCCTATTAAATTTGCGTCCCTTTAGAGAGGCCAAATCACTATCATATTTCCTGATCTTCTTTTTCATATTGGATTTCAGGGCAACCTACTCTTCATCTGTTTTATGATTCTTTAATTCTGTTTTTAAGACACGTATCTGTCCCTTTAAGGATTCCCTTTTTATGTTTTTGCTCCTGATCAAAATGCCTATTATAGTCAGTGAGCATGCTGTTAAAGCATCCTTCCATTCCTGGACCAGTTCATCATTATCCAGATCATACGAGGGAAATTTATTTATCCTTAAACCCCTAGGGATTTTTTTTGAATCAATATAATTGGTTAAAGGCCACCATATACCACATTAGGCGTAAGTCCGTCAGCAATAACCTTTCAAGCTGATTGGACATACTTTTAATATCCGTATTAATAGTTTCCCATTCTGTGGTAGAAAATATATTTTCAAAGTAGCACTTTCTACTTTCAATGTTAAAAATAGATTTGTTGAGGCTAATTGCCTTCTCCTCCATGTTTCCAGAGTGCAACAACCAATGGATACCAGAAAAAAACCCACTATTACATAAATTAGACAATTGCCCTGCTAAGAAACGACTTTACATAATAAGCAATAATTCATCAATATTCTGTGTTCACTTGGAGTATGGCATCCAGTGTCTGAATAAACCTGTAAGATTTTTTCAACTCTTTCAAATCGTCTTTAGTCCCTTAAGTAAAGACAATCAAGTTTCTCATTTTTCTCACTTCTTCAGGTTTTTTACACAGTTCCCAAAATACCAAGATTTTTTAGGAAACTTTAAACATGTCACATATTGCGTAAACCGTAATAATCACAGTTATAAATGTGAATAGAAATAAACTCACTAACTGAATGCTGTCCATATCCTCATGAGACGAGCAACGCCAAGTACTCAAACGAAGAGGGTGCAAGGGAAGCGGAGCAACTTCAGTCCGCAAATGAGAGACAGCATACGTGAGCCAATAAGAGCAGGGTTCCCAGAATGTCCGGACAGTGCAAACGTGCGCCGTATATAGTAGCTATTTATATAGCCCATAACGTTTTGTTTTTTTTTAAATGGATAGTTTTGCATATTTTTAAATAACATTGCTCTGATTTTAGAACCAAGCCCCAAAGTTTAAGGAGAATACCGATGTATACCTACTTCAGCTTGCTCCTGTTTGTGTAAAGGGTCTTTTCATATGCAAAGGAAGGGGGGTGGGGAGTGTCTGCTATTTCCCACTTACAGTGGGTGTTCCAGTAACCTTTTAAATAGAGCTAAACTGGAAACTTCTAAGTAAGTTTTTAAATGGTTTTATGCTGTATTTTTCTATCAGTATCTGTGAATATTATTCTTTATAGTAGTGTCTATTATATGGAGTTATATGAAAATTGTTGTATACTGTCCCTTTAAAGTGCCATAAAACAGCTTGAGATCTGTGCATATCCTAAAAGGGATAATTCATTTAAAAAAGTTTGCATAAAAAAATTGTTTAAAAATTGCTGGCAAGTATTTTAAAATAATTTTCAAAAATAAGCAAAATGAATTACATAGCTAAGCTGCCTGGAACAGCTAACTCCACCCCTCTTATCAGTGTTTAGACACAGGCATTGTATTTCAACTGAGTTCACAGTTTCTAGGCATGCTCCAGCAGATAATCCCTATTCACTTTTGCATTTTACCAAAAGAACAATAAACATAAATACAGCTATAAAAGGAATTGTGTGGGGGGAGTTCTAGCTTTACAATTCAGAAACTAAAAAGAAAGGGTTAATGGTGAGGCACTGCAGTATAAATTTGCAGGTAAAGTAATTAAAGTACATATTATTATATTTTGTCTCTATCCCAACTTGTTTTATGTCCCTTTAAGCTTATACAACAGAAAACAGAAGCTTTACATGTCAGCAGTTTTTTCCCCACACAGTTTAAAATTTACATAAGAAATATAAATGGCCTCAGGAATAATAAAGAGCAATGTACCTACTACAAAAATGTACAGTTCCCGCTTTGTATTGTGCACTCTAAACTGAAAAGAACAATAATAAGGCTTGTCAAGAAGTCAACAATATCACTGATCTGTGAATGCCCAACACTTCAGTCACATTGTGTGAGTATACTTCAATTCCAAGATGGCGACACCCAGTGTGAAGATTTTCACTAACCAGCACTTACAATAAGAGAATGGCTTTAATAAGAGCTATAGGCACAATAGGAAAAACTATAACATAGTGAGTTGTAACTGTAATACTGTCGTTATACCTAGCAGTTTAATGTTCCTTTAATGCTTCAGTTCTAGTTCTTGTGGAGGGCAAAAAAGTTACATGAGTTAGTATCTTACTATACTTGCCCACTACATCAATTATAGTATCTGCACTGCTTAAAATATTTTGTAACAATTGGTTTTGTATATCTCAAATTAATAGATTGCACCATAAATAAGCATAAAGTAAACAGTCATTCATTAAAGGGACACTTAAGTCAAAATTAAAATTTCATTATTCAGAGAGAGCATACAAATTTAAACAACTTTCCAATTCACTTAAATTATCTAAATGTACACAATCTTTTTATATGCACACTTTCTGAAAGCCCCAGCACCTACTGAGCATGTGCAATATTCACAGAATTTACGTATATATGCAATTTGTGATTGGCTGATGACTGATGCAATGGGAGGGAAAATACAGCTAACTAAATTTGTCAGAAAGGAATCTACAACTAATATGAAATTCAAACTAAGTGCTTTTATATTGTCTTTTCATAATTAATTTAATGATTATGCCATTCTAATGTGTTTTATTGCTCCTTTAATTATCAGAACAGGGCTGAAGAAATGATGTATCTGAAGACTGATATTGTTTAGAAAAATTACTGCTTTAATATATAGAAGTTTCAGTGCTCTAGAATAAACTTGTTTTTGGGTAAAAAGTTGAGTAATTTTCCATTAAAGATCCTTGACAACTACAATAATTGAGGCATGTGTAAATAAATGATTGGTGCATCAAATGTCAACATTTCTGGACAGCTACCACTTGTCTAAATTGATAGCTTGCATCTAATGTAAGAATGTCTGGTCTCCTAAGTCTCAGCAGTCACGTCTCATTACACAGTCAACACTGTTACATTTACTGATACAACAGGGAGAGAACGGTTGAACTATAGGAGGTAAACATTTTTCTCATTAGGCAGCCACTATCAATTCGTACTTTAGCAGCTGGCTTCAGATAAGAAGTAAAATGTACAAATTCAGTGTATCATATATGAACCATCAAATGAGTTGCATCACTTTCGCTTTAAATTGATATATTGATATAAGAATTGTAATGTTTTTAGCTTGCAGTATTCACTTACTGAATCTAACAGTGGTCTGACAGATATTGTTTCATTGATTAGCAGCTGTAAACATTACAAATCAGGTGTTTGTTCTTGAACTACTATTAGTGTTAGAGAAATTTTTTAAGTTTAATTATAAAACTTTGAAAATAAAAAGTTTAAGGTAGAGAAATGTAAATATGTTTCCCTAAAGACATTTTTTGCCTACTTTCTTTCAATGTCATTATTTTAGCTGAAATTCCCACAAGATTTTAGCTCAAAGACAGAGCACTTAATAGGACTTTATAATGATCTATATTTTGTATAACTGATCAGTTTTTTAGCTACACACAATATATACATAAAATATATTATCCTTAAGAAAGCTATTTACTTGTTTACACATCTTGATGGTCTTAAAATATTTATTCTTAACTACACTCAGAGACAGGGTTTTTAAGAATATAGGGTCAGATTTAACTGCACTCAAAGAGCTTGCATCTATTGAGCCGTTAAAAATGGAGCCGTAAGCTACCGAATCGACCAACAGCTAAAAGTAATTTACAGCTCCATTTTAGTACCAGCTTTCCATTGAAAAGGTTTCTGCTTTGCAAGCTGTCGCTCTTTTCTTGTAGGTGTAAGTTAGCGTTGTGTTAACGCTTCCACCCGATGCCAGATTTCTAAAACATTAATAGGTTACTATGGTAAGCCAACCTTACACTACACTCGATTGCATATACAGCGCCGCATAAAAGTGGTGCACCGTATATTTTACCCGTTGCTCGCTGTTGAAATAAAATCAAACACCTAACGCATGCGTGATATCTACCTCTCAACCGCAACCCCCCACACCGCAATAACTATTGGATTAACCCCTAATCCGCTAACCCCCATACTGCAAAGTATCTATCAAAGTATTTAACCCCTAATCTGCAATGCCACACAACGCAAACTACCTATTTAAACTATTAACCCATAATACGCAATGCCCCACACAACGCAAACTATCTATTTAAATTATTAACCGTTAATTCGCCATTAAACCACATGGCAATGCCCATACCAATGCCTCTTTAGGGGCAATGGGTAGTTTAGGATTTTTTAGCGTAAGTTTTTTTTTATTTTGGGGGGTTTGGTGGGTGGGGGTTTTTACTGTTAGGGGGAACTTATTTTTTTTTTTAAAGGTAAAAGAGCTGTTTAACTTAAAGGGATACTGAACCCAATTTTTTTCTTTCATGATTCAGATAAAGCATGCAATTTTAAGCAACTTTCTAATTTATTCCTATTATCAATCTTTCTTCATTCTCTTGCTATCTTTATTTAAAAAGGCAAGAATGAAAGCTTTGGAGCCGGCCTATTTTTTGTTCAGTACCCTGGAGAGGGCTTGCTGATTGGTGCCTGCATTTAGCCATCCAATCAGCAAGCGCAACCAAGGTTCTCAACCTAAAATGGGCCGGCTCCAAAGCTTTTATTCCTGCTCTTTCAAATAAAGATAGCAAGAGAACGAAAAAATTGATAATATAAGTAAATTAGAAAGCTGCTTAAAATTACATGCTCTATCCGAATCAGGAAAGAAAAAAATTGGGTTTAGTATCCCTTTAAGGCAATGCCCTACAAAAGGCCCTTTTAAGGGCTATTGCTAGTTTAGTATTTGATTAGGGGGTGTTTTTTTGGGGTGGGGGGTTATTTTCACAGGGATTAGGTTTAATTTTTTTATTTTTGATAATTTTGTTTATTATTTTATATAATGTTAGACTTTTTTATTTAATGTAAATTTAGCTTAATTTAAACTTATTTTTTTATTTTATTTTTAAGTAATGTTAGGTTTTTTATTTTAATTGTAATGTAGGATTATTTTAATTTATGTAATGGGGTTAATTTAGGAGGTGTTAGGTTAGGGGCTTAGTGATTACTTATTTGCGTTGTGGGGTTTGGTGGTTTAGGGGTTAATAGATATATTAGGTTAATTGCAATGTGGGTTAATGGCGGATTAGGGGTTAATAGTTTAAATAGGTAGTTTGCGTTGTGAGGCATTGCGGATTAGGGATTAATAGTTTAAATAGGTAGTTTGAAATGTGGGGGCATTGCGGATTAGTGGTTAATAGTTTTAATAGCTAGATTGTGTTGTGGGGGCATGGCAGTTTAGTGGTTTATACATTTATTATAACTTGCGATGTGGGAGGGTGGATTGGGGTTAATAGTTTTAAAAGCTTGATTGCGTTGTGGGGGCATGGCAGTTTAGTGGTTTATACATTTATTATAACTTGCGATGTGGGAGGGCGGATTAGGGGTTAATAGTTTTAATAGCTAGATTGCGTTGTTGGGGAATGGCGGTTTAGTGGTTAATACATTTATTATAAGTTGCGATGTGGGGGGTGGCGGATTAGGAGTTATTAGTTTAAATAGGTACTTTGTGATATGGGAGCATTATGGTTTAGTGGTTAATACATTTATTATAAATTGCAATGTGAGGGGATGGCGGATTCGGGTTAATAGTTTAAATAGCTAGTTTGCATTGTGGGGCATGGTTATTTAGAGGTTAATACATTTATTATAAGTTTTGATGTGGGGGGATGGGAGATAGAGGGGTTTTGACATGTCAGGTTAGATTTCAATGGGAAAAGGGGCTTGTGCATTCTTTTTTTTTTATATCTTTATTTATAGCAAAAGAGAGGAAAGTTACAACAGAATAAATTACAAGGTGTAATACAGTGCATCACAATTGATAAAATATTATATACATATTTAAATAATAACAATAGATGTCAGAGTAAGAGTCAAAGACCCCATACATTAATACATGCCCTGAAAAAATTGAAGGGCGGCCATATATATGGCCAACTACGAGTGCATGATATGTCCGACTATAAGTGTATCATATTACTAACCGTTCTTCCCATTTGCTTTTTCCTTTACAATTATTTTTCTTCCCCCAAAGAAAAAACACAAACAAACAAAAAAAAAATAAAAAAAAATCCCCTCTCTCCCACCTCCCCCAAGCGGTTCACTCAACACCATCTGTCCAGTCTCTCGGAAAATGGCCCGCCAGAATATTTATCAAAACAAACTCAGAATCTCTAAATGGTTTAATCAGTTTTTTTTTGTGTACTAAGGGCAGGGATCTTATAAACGTTTCCCACTTTTTAAAGAATACAGCCAAATGTTTATCTTGCGGATATGGTATATTAAACTGCTCTATCGTGAATTGATTAGTCAAAGCCGTTTTAAATTGTGTCATTGTAGGTGCTGAAGATGCCTTCCAAGATTTAAAAATAAGATTGTGTACCGTTAAAATTATAGTATTTATCCAACTATAATTTTTAATTATTCCTTGGAATTTCACCAGAAAGAAAATTTCAATTGGGAATAACTTATGTTCCAGTTCCAGAACTACAGTCATCCAATAAGAGATTTTCCTCCAATATTGACATATTTTGGGGCAGCTCCATAAACAATGAAATAGATCTGCTTCTGTTGACGAGCATCTAGAACAGAGAGCCCTTGTATTGTACCACTTCGATAAAATAGCAGGAGTAAGGTATCTCTGTAAACCGACTTTTATCTGCGATTGCCTCCATGATGTCGGAACCCAACTCTGTTGAGTTATTGTAAAGCTCCCAATAATAGTTTGCTCATTTATATCTGGAAATTGGGTGACCCACATTGCAACCATGTCCATAACCTGCAGGCTCGACGCTTTCTTGTTTATATGTAAATTTAATGGGGAAATTGCGTGCATTCCTGATGCGTAAATAGAAATCCTGGACTGCAATTCACCCTTAGTCCAGTTGTTCCTATGTTTTGTAAGCAGCTCTTGAAGAAAGTGCCTGACTTGAAGATAGGCGTAGAATTCACGTGCTCCTAAATCAAATTTGTTTGCGATTTCTGCAAACAATAATGGATGGCCTTCTGCATCCTGTATTTGACTCATAGTTTTAAGACCTTTTGACTCCCAAACTTTGAATATCTGGTTGGAAAGACCTGGGCTGAAATCGGGGTTACCGCAAATAGGTAGATATGATATAATAGGTGAAACGTAAGGAGAACACTCGATTTCTGTACATAGTCTCTGCCAAGCCATAATAACATTATTGAAAGTAGACAAGAAAAATATATTAGATGGGAGTGAGGTCAGTGGGCAATGCAGAAGAGCCTTCAACTGAAAAGGGGCCACTATCTGGGATTCCCAGGTAACTGAGGAGATTTGATCCTTTCCAGTTAACCAATCTATTGCACACCTGGATATAATAACCAGGTTATACATCTGGATGTTATGGAGTGCAAGGCCAGCTGACAGCTTGGAGTTCATAAGCCTATGGGGGGCAATCCGTGGCCTCTTTCCTTTCCATAGGAAATTAGAACATGCTCTATTATATATAACAATATCTTTTTTATGTAAAAACAAAGGGATATTTTGAAAAATGTAAAGAAGTTTAGGAAAAATTACTGATTTAATCAAAGTCACGTGAGCAGATAAAGATATGGGCAGCATAGTCCATTCCTCCAATTTTTTTTTACAATGATCCAGCCCCGGCCCATAATTTAACTTATACCACTCTTCCGGGTTTCTGGATAGTCGGAGGCCAAGATATATGGGAGACCTCTAAGAAGGGGTGATTAATATAGTGTGAAGGATTTTTATGTAACCACATTAATTCTGATTTTAAAGTGTTAATCTTGAATCCAGAAATCTCCCCAAACTCTTGCATGATAACCTGTAAGATGGGTAACGTAACCTTGAGGTTAGACAAAAATAATAAGAGATCGTCCGCGTAGAGAAGCAGGACCAGTTTCTCATCCGCCAATGAGATACCATCAAGTTCTTGCCTTAATCGAATGGCCAGAGGCTCTACACTGATATTAAATAGGAAGGGGGAGAGTTGACAGCTCTGTCTGGTCCCTCTGAATAAGTCAAATCATTGAGTGGACGTGTTATTGATAATGACCGCAGATGAAGGGGCGCTGTAAATTAACCGTATGTAATTGGTAAAGTATCCTGAGAATCCGAATTGGTCTGAAGCAAAGAACAGATGATCCCAACCGACCCGATCAAAGGCCTTCTCCGCGTCGACCGTTAGAATAGCCTTATCCATAATTTCGTAAGCGCTAGAAGACTTATATATATTCCAAAAAGACTCAATAAGGATGAATAATTTCCTCGTATTTCTTACGGGGTTCCGCCCAGACATAAAACCAGATTGGTTCTCATGGATTAAGTCACCCATATATGGTTTCAATCGAAAGGCCACAATAGCTGCCAGCATCTTATAATCAGTGTTAAGAACAGAGATGCGTCTAAAAGAACTTGGCAACTCAGAATCTTTTTTTTTTTTTTTTTATTATAATCTTGAAAAAATACAGAATACAATGGCAAAATAAACATTACAAGTAGGATATTCACATGTATCCAGTTACATTTGTCGAAAATTTACATACATGTTAACAGTCTAAAAGTGGGGGGAGGGGTATTGAGTCTATTATGCCCAACTGGGCCACCTAAGAGTCCATTATCTTATATATTGATATATTACAGTGTTCTCAGAATCTTAACCCTTTTTTAAGATTAATGAAATGTTCGCTGCTGTAAAGGAAGGTGAACACCTAGTATTTTCTGAGAAGTAAAGATTGAATAGTTTGGTCAATATAGGAGTCACCTGGGTTTGTAGGATTCAATAGTATTCAATGGGAGTGAGTCTGGTCTGGCCGCTTTATTGAGTTTCGCGTTCCTAATTGCTAATATAATCTCCCCTTCAGTAATGGGAGCATTAATAGCATCTCTGGCCTCTGAGGATAATCTTGGCACCTTGATCTTTTCCCAGAATATTTCTTTCTTGTCTAAGTTGGGAGGATCTTGCTTATACAGGTCTTGAAAGAATTCAAAGAACACTCTTTCAATATCGGAGTGGTTCGTATATCTTATAGCTCCTTGCTTAATGGCAGAAATTGCGTGTCTAGGGGAGGATTTAGCTAATCTGGCTAAAAATTTAGCCGATCTCCCTGCGAAGCCACCATATAATGCTTTCATTCTAAGTTCTTCCTGGGCGCTGTTCTGTTTGATATGCATATCTCGAAGTGTCTTTGCTGTCACATATGCATCCCAGCACTCTTTAGTATGCTTAATAATATAGGCTCTATATGTATTTTTAACATGATTGGCAAGCTGTCTAGTAACCAGGGTACAATTCTTTTTCCAATGAAACGTATAGGATTTAATCTCTCCACGTAGAATGGCCTTAGAGGCCTCCCAGAACACTTCAATTTTATCTAGATAATTTTCATTATTATTGCAATAATCTGCCCACTTCAAACGTAACCGATTTTGAAACTTAATATTGTTGCTCAGAAATCTAGGGAAATAAATATGATTCTTACCTGAATGCATATTGCCGGTTCTGCAACTCAACGAAATAATGGCGTGGTAGGAGATTACAATGTCCTCGATTTTGGTCACCCAATTCCAGTTAAGCAATGATTCTGAGACCAGGAAATAGATCGATCCTGGAAAAAGACTGCTGAACTTGAGATAAACATGTATAGGTGCGAACGTCCGGGTTCTGTACCCGCCATATATCGACCAACCCCAAATGGGAGCACAATTTCTGAAAAGTCCGAGCTTTCCTACCTCTACTATTTGATGGGGATATGGACTAGCGCCTACTCAATACCCTTGGAGCTTAGGGGGGGAGGTGATACCAAGTGACCACCAATAGAATCGAATGTATAATGGGGATCCCCCAAGCGCCTACCGAACTGGAGGAAGAAAGGAAAAGTAAGGTATAGTCAGGTATATAGAGGTAGATAAAATGTTAGATGTTTAATACATAATCTAAAAACAAAAATTACAACTCATGGATCCATGAAAAATAAAACAAATGGTAATACGCTCAAAATGGTAATAAAATCACATACAGATAAAAACAATAGATGGTCGCAGGTAAGTGGCCTAGCTCCTGTGCAGACCTGGGTACAAAGTGTGAGGGTACCAATGTGGTGAATACAAAAAATATATAAAAAATTGCAAAAAATACAAATATAGTAAGTATGAAAAATAACAGGTGTAAAAAATAAAAGATCAACGGAACGAATAAGTCTCAATGTAAAACCTCAATGAAAATTAGTGTCAATAAATGTTAATTGAAAAATAAATGTCAGTTGAAAAATAATGTGAATTGCAATTCAGATCCAAACTTCAGGTGAAAATAGTGAAAAATAGTAAAAAATAGAAAAATGGTGAAAAAATGTTTTCGTGACAAAAATTAATGGTGAAAAAATAAAGTAGAAATAGTCACCCAGACCTAAAAGGATATTCCTTTCAGGAATCCCATTTGTAGATATATCCTTGGGGTGTGGAAGGAACAATGTCCACAAACGTGTGGAACAGGGAATCAGATATCGGTGTAGATGTCAGATTAACTCCAAAAACTATATCCACCTAAAAATATGTGAAAAAAGAAAAATATAGTGCAGATTGTCTCTCACAATATTACATATATGAAAATAAGCTTACCAATACTCAGTCGACGTGTTTCGGCACTAGTGGATTCATGAGTTGTAATTTTTGTTTTTAGATTATGTATTAAACATCTAACATTTTATCTACCTCTATATACCTGACTATACCTTACTATCCCTTTCTGCCTCCAGTTCGGTAGGGGGATCCCCATTCTACCTCTACTATTTAACAACCTTTTATTTGAACTGTCCAGAAAGGGATCTGCTGTCAGATTAAAGTCTCCCGCGATAATTAAATTCAGCCCTATAAATCTGTGTAGCTTTACTGAAAGGGCCGCCCAGAACTTATGATCAATTTGATTAGGTCCATATACATTGCAAAATATGTATTTAATATTCTTAACCTCAATTTCCAAAATTAAAAATCTACCTTCGGGATCAGTTTCAGTATTAGTTATCTGATATTCTAACTTCCGATTCAGTAAAATGGCTACCCCCCTCTTCCTAGATGTGAATGGAGCCGCAACAACCTCACCCACCCACTTGGACTTAAGTTTAGGGATTTCTAGCGAATTGAGATGTAGTTCCTGTAAGAGAACTATATCCGGGTTAAATTTCCCCAGATATTTTATTATGGATTTTCTTTTAATTGGGGAGTTAATGCCGCCTACGTTCGAAGACAATAGGTTGAAATTAAGGGCCATCAGATCTTATTGTCTTGCGGGCCCAAATATATGAGGAGGTACAGGCCAGGGAACAACCTCAAAGAATCTCGGAGATGGGCGCCAGGGGAGGGAGGGTAAAAGTAAGGGAGAGTGAAGAAGGAGAGAGGTGAAAAAAAACAAAAAAACACACACAAAAAAACAAAAAAACAAAAGAAAACAAACAAAAAAAAAAAACAACAAACCCCCATTACACCATTTCTGCAAGCAACATGTGTCATAAAGTAAAATAACCAATATTGGATCACAAATGCAAAACACGAACCATATATACCAACTAGGTATCTCCTGAAGTAGAGGTATTCTATATCTACTATCATAGTACACCTACCTAATAGTAGTAAATACATGTTTAAGGTACGCCTGCTTCTCTACAAAAAGTCTCAGCCTCCATGACATTATTTAATGTATGTGAAATACCTTCTTTAAACACCACTAGTTTTGCAGGATAGATCAGCTTAATGTTGTAATTTTCCCTCTGAAGCCTACCGTAGAAAAAGGACATATCTCTTCTCTTGGATAGGGTTTCACAGGAGAAATCTTGAAACATTAGCAACTTATGTGGGCCTAAAGAAAGAGGGTTACATTTCCTGTAATGCTTAAGATACAGCAGTTTGTCCTGAAAATTCACAAATTTAAAAATCACTGGTCTAGGTCTATGGCCCCCGCTATGTTTGTGACGCTGCCCTATCCTGTGTACCCTTTCAATCTGAAAGGGAGAAGCAGGAGCTGGAATCTGCAAAGCCTGTGGTAATGTAGTGGTGACAAAGGTCATTAGATCTTGAAATTCAGGAGATTCAGAGAGACCGATCACTTTTAAGTTGTTAGGTCTCAATCTTGGCTTGCAGTGAAGTAATAGTTTTGCTATAAGTATCCATAATTGGATCTTGTACATTGAATCTGTCTTCCAGATCCGAAATTCTGTTCTCAATTTCCTCTCCTGTTTAATAATATCAAATTGAGGTGTCAAAATGTTTGCCACTTCGGCTGCGAATTCTGTCATGTTATTGGATAAGGGGTTACACCTTTTTCTTGAGGAGAGACAATGCTAGAGTCCAGATTCCTGCTGCTCCCTTTTTTATCCTTTGATTTGGGAGGCATGTTGGAGGGAGAGCTCCTTTGAAGCATATACCTGTCCATGAACCAGGCGTTCCCTTTATTTTTACACAATGGAGCAGATACTAACTATGTGGGATGAGAGCTAAAATCAGACCAGCTAGGAGCTGAATTCTAAGGGAGATTCAATGTGTCCGACAGTGAAAACTTACTCTAGGGAATATATCACCATTCCTGTCCGGAGTTTTCAGAATTACTAGGGAATCTCCTTGTTATAGGCCTTAAACCCTAACAATGCGTGTCTTATCACAATTACATTAGTGTTGGTTGTAAAAAAAATAATACCAATTACTATCCATGGTGCATATAAATTATTAATCCATTGACAACAACTAAAAGTGTTTCTTGTGATACCTGTGTTTCTAAACTTTATATTATATTAATCTTAACGTGCATAAGAGAGAAGAAAGACTATAAAGTGCCTTCAATAGTGCATAAAATTCCAAATCACCGCAATTCATGCGAGCACAGAAAGACAAACAAATTCTCTAAAGTACTTATGCTTCTATTATTACAGTTACTAAAAAGCTTATACTTCTATTATTGATAGCGACTTTATTCAAAGTGCGTTCCCTAATTCTTCATCTGATCTAGAATGTAACCCAACTTATGGGCCACAATTTATAAAGGAAAGTTTACAGAATATGGGTTAGCATAGTTCCAGTCAGCTTTAGCTTCATTGTTAGGGAACACACATAACCTGACAGAAATCTGGAGCTAATTATAGGGTTAATTATAGTTAAGCTAAAACTTGAAAACTTTAATACAGCACACACACCCTGCTCATGTACTTCTGCGGTCGTGTATAAAAAGAAAAAGGAGAAAAAGAAAAAAGGCGAGACAGAAAGAAAAAGAAAAAAGACACAGAAAACCGTTATATTATACTTAACAATATAGGCAATATATGGCAACTATGTACTGTTTATAAGGCTATACCACATAGAAAATGTCCTTAGTAAGATCCTTAGTTGAGTGTTGCGGATAAGGACAATCTGCTAGGGGACCAAAGAATAAGAAAGACTGTGAATCTAGCACAAGCACTCGCCTAGATAAACCTAGGCAAAGCTATCCGCAATAATAAACCTTCTTCACTGGGTCGTCGGTAGCCAGAAAAAGCCAGATTGCTAGCGGCTCAAACACAGTCTCGAAGGGAATCTTGAGCTTTACATATAACGTTAGGTGACTGTCCACGTCAGTCACCTAATATAAGGATTTCTATTACAGTTCTACTGCCAGTAGGAACACATTAGACATGCACATATACAGAACCTCATAAGGAAAGTCATATGTCACGGCAGCGACCATGTATACTTTACTATTTCCAGTTTACCCACAGAATGTTTTGGCAGAAATCGACCGAGTTGTTTGCCCATGGAGAAGATCACTCTGTGGCTGGGCAGTATGCCGACTAGCGAAGCCAATGAGCCAATGAGCCACCGGAGCCAATGAGTGGTGGGGTCGGGCTATCAGTCACGGATGCCCTGCATGTATTCGCATATGGAATTAGGATAGAAGCTTTAAGCTGTATAATACCCAAGTCCAGGATGCACAATTATAGCTCCAGCACCTCCACGGAGAAAGGCAGCAGCCGCTTGTGTAGTTAACCAGCCTCGATATGCTAGGAAGTCCAGCGCCACTTTCCAGAAATCTCAGCGTCTCTTTCCAGCGTGCATATCAATACCTCCGTCTAAACCAGGAGACAGAAATGATGCTACTACTTGTGATGTTCGCTCATCCAGGTGAGCCGTGCCTCTTTGCTTTAGGGTCAGGAATACTGCCGTTACCTCCAGGGGTACCTCCAGGGGAGAGAGAAACTGCTGTCTATGTTAATGGCCCATCCAGGTGGGCTAGAAGATCATGCCTCTGGTACAGGTAAATCCAGGTACCTCTGGATGGACGTAGGCAGGTTTCAGGTGAAAATAGCCTTATCACTCAGGACGCTGTCGATACAGCATTCCCTGCTGGCCACCCGGGACCCGGTAGATTTTGAGATGAGTGTCCACAGGCCGATTATTGCCACAGCCGAGGGTTCCTGCAGAAATGTTGTGCACCAGCCATCGTGCACCATTAGGCTGAAAATACGGACTTCCTGTGCAGGATCGAAATCCTATAACCCAAGCCAGCAACTGGCCAAGGGAAAACAGCACCGGCTGGTGATGAATTAGGCCTCACATAGAGGCGCGGAGCTTCCAGAGACACCTGCAGCTACCTGCATGCCCCGCCTCCAGCAGGAAGTCCGTCCGGGGCTTGTGCATTCTACAACTCAACAGAAAATAGGGTTCAGCCTACTGAAACATCAGGCAGCTTGTACAAACAACACCTTTCCAATGCAATGATTGTTTGTTCCACAGCAGCTCAATAGAGGGGTTTCACAAAGTAAAAACTATAACTGTATTACTACAAACCTAAATGGAATTAGCATAGCTGTGGCCCTCTGATTAAAGATTGCAATGCATTTCTGATCTACTCTACTCTACTATTTGAAGTCTCTTTAAAAAACATATACTGCTAGATTACGAGTTTTGCGGTAAGAGGGGTGCATTGCTAACTTGCATTCTATTGTCACCGCTCACTTTCCTACAGCGCTGGTATTACAGGTTTTCAGAAACCCGGCGTTATTAGGCAAGAAGTGAGCGCAGAGCAAAATTGAGCTCCATACCGCACTCCAATACCAGCGCTGCTTAAGTCAGTGGTGAGCTGGTTGTACGTGCTCGTGCAAGATTTCCCCATAGACATCAATGGGGAGAGCCGGCTGAAAAAAAGTCTAACACCTGCAATAAAGCAGCGTAAAGCTCAGTAACGCAGCCCTATTGATTCCTATGGGGAAACACATTTTATGTTTACACCTAACACCTTAACATGAACCCCGAGTCTAAACACCCCTAATCTTACACTTATTAACCTCCAATCTGCTGCCCCCGACATCGCCGACACCTACATTATATTATTAACCCCTAGTCTGCCGCTCCGGACATCGCCGATACCTACATTATACTTATTAACCCCTAATCTGCTGCCCCCAACATCGCCGACACCTACATTATATTTATTAACCCCTAATCTCCTGCCCCCAATGTCGCTGCAACCTACCTACACTTATTAACCCCTAATCTTCCACTCCGGACATCGCTGCCACTATAATAAACATATTAACCCCTAAACCGCTGCACTCCCACATCGCAAACACTAGTTAAATATTATTAACCCCTAATCTGACGCCCCTAAGATCGCCACCACCTACCTACATTTATTAACCCCTAATCTGCCGCCTCCAACGTCGGCGCCACTATACTAAATTTATTAACCCCTAAACCTAAGTCTAACCCTAACCCTAACACCCACTAACTTAAATATAATTAAAATAAATCTAAAGAAAACTTATTATTAATAACTAAATAATTCCTATTTAAAACTAAATACTTACCTGTAAAATAAACCCTAAGATAGCTACAATATAACTAATAGTTGCATTGTATCTAGCTTAGGGATTATTTTTATTTTAGAGGCAGGGTTGTATTTATTTTAACAAGGTAGAATAGTTACTAAATAGTTTTTAACTATTTAATAACTACCTAGCTAAAATAAATACAAATGTAGCTGTAAAATGAAACCTAACCTGTCTTACACTAACACCTAACCTAACTCTACAATTAAATAAATTCCTTAAATTAAATACAATTAACTAAATTCAATACAATTAGCTAAGTTACAAAAACAAACAAACACTAAATTACAGAAAATAAAAAAACAAATTACAAGATCTTTAAACTAATTTCACCTAATCTAATAGCCCTATTAAAATAAAAAAAGCCCACTCAAAATAAAAAAAACCCTAGCCTAAACTAAACTACCAATAACCCTTAAAAGGGCCTTTTAGGGGGCATTGCCCCAAAGAAATCAGCTCTTTTACCTGTAAAAAAAAAATACAAACAACCACCCCAACAGTAAAACCCACCACCCACACAACCAACCCCCAAAATAAAATCCTAACTAAAAAAAAACCTAAGCTCCCCATTGCCCTGAAAAGGGCATTTGGATGGGCATTGCCATTAAAAGGACATATAGCTCTATTGCAGCCCAAACTCCTAATCTAAAAATAAAACCCACCCAATACACCCTTAAAAAATCCTAACACTAAGCCCCGAAGATCCACTTACAGTTTTGAAGAGCCAACATCCATCCTCAATAAAGATGGGAGAAGTCTTCATCCAAGCGGCAAGAAGTCCTCAATGAAGCCGGCAGAAGTGGTCCTGTAGACGGGCAGAAGTCTTCACCCAGATGGCATCTTCATCCTTCCAACGCGGAGCGGCTCCATCTTCAAGACATCCGGCGTGGAGCATCCTCTTCAATCAACGGCTTCTTCTACAATGAAGGTTCCTTTAAATTACGTCATCCAAGATGGCGTCCCTTATATTCCGATTGGCTGATAGAATTCTATCAGCCAATTAGAATTAAGGTTGAAAAAATCCTATTGGCTGATGCAATCAGCCAATAGGATTGAGCTTGGATTCTAATGCTGATTGGAACAGCCAATAGAATGCGAGCTCAATCCTATTGGCTGATTGCATCAGCCAATAGGATTTTTTCGACCTTAGTTCCGATTGGCTGATAGAATTCTATCAGACAATCAGAATCTAAGGGACACCATCTTGGATAAAGTCATTTAAAAGGAACCTTCATTGTAGAAGAAGTCGTCGATTGAAGAGGATGCTCCGCGCCGGATGTCTTGAAAATGGAGCTGCTCCGCGTTGGAAGGATGAAGATAGAAGATGCCGTCTGGGTGAAGACTTCTGCCCGTCTGGAGGACCACTTCTACCGGCTTCGTTGAGGACTTCTTGCCGCTTAGATGAAGACTTCTCCCGGCTTCGCTGAGGATGGATGTCGGCTCTTCAAAACTGTAAGTGGATCTTCGGCGGTTAGTGTTAGGATTTTTTAAGGGTGTATTGGGTGGTTTTATTTTTAGATTAGGGGTTTGGGCTGCAATAGAGCTAAATGCCCTTTTAAGGGCAATGCCCATCCAAACGCCCTTTTCAGGGCAATGAGGAGATTAGGTTTTTTTAGTTAGGATTTTATTTGGTGGGGTTGGTTGTGTGGGTGGTGGGTTTTACTGTTGGGGGGTTGTTTGTATTTTTTTTACAGGTAAAAGAGTTGATTTCTTTGGGGCAATGCCCCGCAAAAGGCCCTTTCAAGGGCTATTGGTAATTTAGTTTAGGCTAGGGTTTTTTTTTTTATTTCGGGTGGGCTTTTTTTTGGGGCTATTAGATTAGGTGTAATTAGTTTAAAGATCTTGTAATTTGTTTTTTATTTTCTGTAATTTAGCTAATTGTATTGAATTTAGTTAATTGTATTTAAATTAAGGAATTTATTTAATTGTAGGGTCAGGTTAGGTGTTATTGTAAGACAGGTTAGGTTATATTTTACAGGTAAATTTGTATTTATTTTAGCTAGGTAGTTATTAAATAGTTAATAACTATTTAGTAACTATTCTACCTAGTTAAAATAAATACAAACTTGCCTGTAAAATAAAAATAAAACGTAAGCTAGCTACAATGTAACCATTAGTTATATTGTAGCTAGCTTAGGGTTTATTTTACAGGTAAGTATTTAGTCTTAAATAGGAATTATTTAGTTATTAATAGTAGGTTTTATTTAGATTTATTTTAATTATATTTAAGTTATGGGGTGTTAGGGTTAGACTTAGATTTAGGGGTTAATAAATTTAGTATAGTGGCGGCGACGTTGGGGATGGCAGATTAGGGGTTAATAAATGTAGGTAGGTGGTGGCGATGTTAGGGGCGGCAGATTAGGGGTTAATAATATTTAACTAGTGTTTGTGGGGCAGGAGTGTGGCGGTTTAGGGGTTAATATGTTTATTCTAGTTGCAGCGATGTCCGGAGCGGCAGATTAAGGGTTAATAATTTTATTTTAGTGTTTGCTATGCGGGAGGACCTCGGTTAATAGGGGTTAATAGGTAGTTTATGGGTGTTAGTGTACTTTTTAGCACTTTAGTTATGAGTTTTATGCTACAGCTTTGTAGTGTAAAACTCATAACTACTGACTTTAGAATGCGGCACGAATCTTGATGGGATAGGGTGTACCGCTCACTTTTTGGCCTCCCAGGACAAGCTTGTAATACCGGCGCTATGGAAGTCTCATTGAAAAAAGAATATACGCAATTTGCGCAAGTTGATTTGCGGTAAGGCTAAAAAACTGTGCAGTGCCCCTAAATCTGCAAGACTCATAATACCAGCAGTAGTGAAAAAGCAGCGTTATAACCTGATAACGCTGCATTTTCACTATAACGCAAAACTCGTAATCTAGCCAATAGTAAACAAATCCTACTGAATCTCAAAATAAAACCATAAAACAAGGTGCGCAAACACATTTTAGCCTATATCAAAAATAAAAATACTGAAGAATCAACTATATTTGATACCATGCAAAATACATGCAAAAATATAAATAAACCATAAAGCCATTTACAACACCTTTCTGCACTTCCATCAGCGTATGTGTGTCTTTTTATATACATGCTGTGAGAGTGTGTCTTTTTATATACACTCTGTGAGAGATCAACTGTTTGTTATTTTAGCATAATTTATAAATTATAACAATTAATAAAACATAAATAATCTATACCCATATATTCCTTGTGAATAATAAATTAATGAACACCCAATTGCTGCATAATAAGTGTAGTGCCAGAACTAATTATAATTGCATGCTATTTTCTACTTGAATCTTATATGTTAATGCAAAAATGACTATTAGCTCACTACTATTACTAAATGTAAAAATCTAAATTTAAAATATGTAGAAAAAAAGACCCAGTATTTGTTATGTTCTGTGACATAATTATTAAGGCATAAAAAAACTATACTTAATCCACATAAATGATGTAATTTATGAATGGAAACAATTATTAAGACATAAACAAACTGTACTCACAACCCTTATTAAAGATAATATTCTAAAATCTGTTTATTATTAGTCATGCTGTGCTAATAAAGAAAATGTATATATTTTTACAAGGTTATACAGTGACACATTATAGCCTGACAATTTACAGATAACCAAAAACAGGAAAGAAGAACACCAAGGAAAAGTAAAGCTAAGAAAAATATGAATCCAGACTTTCAGCCAAGGACATAGCAAGGACATAGTCTCAAGATAAGGCTATTTTGCAATAAGCACACATAAGCATATTTCTTCACAGTACAGTAAACTAAAATGGAGATTAAAAGATAAAATGAGTGATAGGGACAAAATGGAGTAAGTGTGGCTATATATATTAATACATTACCCTCCTTTTATTCTAACAGAATAACATACAACAAAAGAAAGAAGGGGAAAGGGTTATTGTATATAGATAACTTCATAATGGTTTTGCTTACAGGTTACTTAGGGGCCTATCTATCAAGCTCAGAAAGGAGCTTGATGCCCTGTGTTTCTGGCGAGCCTGCAGGCTCGCCAGAAACAGCAGTTATGAAGCAGCGGTCACAAAAACCGCTGCTCTATAACCTGTCCGCCTGCTCTGAGCAGGCGAACAGACATCACCGCAATTCAACCCGATCGAGTACGATCAGGTTGATTGAGACCCCCTGCTGGCGGCCGATAGGCCGCGAGTCTGCAGGGGGCGGCATTGCATCAGCAGCTGTTGTGAGCTGCTGGTGCAATGCTGAATACGGAGAGCGTATTGCTCTCCGTATTCAGCGAGGTCTGGCGGACCTGATCCGGACTGTCGGGTCAGGTCCGCCAGGCTTTGATAAATTGAGGCCTTAGTGTAAGAGAGAATGATCAAGAGTAGTAGTAGTTTAACCTCATGCAATTGGTCAATATAATGGTGTATTCTGCCAGTATTATTATTAATGAACACAAAACAACTAGAGCCTACTCTGACGCAAATGCCTCCTTCAGCGGCTTAAAGGTAATCTAAAGCCATTCTATCCTGGATAATGTAACCTAAATAGCATAGGGATAAGTGCCTACAAGGTATGATCTTGACTGTCCATCTTTCACAAAGCCAATAATAGCCATAATTTCGTAGCTAAAGGGCACTTTTCCTTGGGGTTTGGGGAGAGGCGTCTGTCTGTTTACGTATCTTATTACTATTTTGCCAAAACCACTTACTAACTGTGCTATGTGTATCAGTGTGATTAACATTGAAGTTTTTGGATATATTAAAAAGAAAGGTAGGACCCATCCCAGAAAGTGAGAGTGCCATTTTTATTAAGAGTAGGGCAACTTTGGTGGGCGACTGATGATACAGGGATTGAAAATTGACCCATTAATATTAGGAAATAATTAAATTTGTTGCTTTACACTGTTCACTAAGTGTACCTTATCCTTTTCAAACCCTTCCCACTATTATTTCTTAGTGTAAAGTTCCATATTATACCATTGTCTATAATCTGTGTAATGTTCTCTGCAGTGATAGGGATCCCAATGTCAGGATATCCCCATTTCTCCCCCTGGGGTACATATCAACGTACCCAACAGGAATCTGTTTTGTTAGATACCTTACATAGATTTGTTGCAGTTTTAATAAATATATTGTCATTTTCCCATGAAGATACATGCAGTTCTGGTACTTCATGGGAGAAGAGACCAGTGACATTAATGAGAGCTTTCTTATTTTTGTGCCATGGTGCACCTGGACTAGGGGATGGGTTTGGACTGTGCAGGGTCACACCAGGAATGAGAGTCACTGATAACAGTAGAACAGTAGAAACAATGAATACTACTGGTAAGAGATACCACAGTTCTCTTAGGGTGAATGAGTGTGTGTCGAATAGCCAGGATTGATGTTTTCCGGGGCTTTCCTTATCCAGCTTGCATGGATCCATACTGGGGGCGCCTCTGTAAGGACGGTTGTCATCATCACAGCAATGACAGTTGTTGGCAGGCTAAAAGAAGGGTCCAAAGACTTATTCTTGTGGAGCTGCTTCACCAGGAACTTCTCCAGGCTTGTACAGGTGTGTTAAGATACTTGTGGGTTAAATGAGGGTAGAAGAAACATCATCATAGATGCCATTCAATGTTTCTATCAATTTTATCACATACTCCAATCATACTACTATCGTATAACTTTACGGTCTCCACCACAGGAGCACTCTTTTGTATACACCAAGGGGTTGGAAAAGGTCTACCCATCACAATTTCAAATGGAGAATAATCCATAGTGGTGCTAGTGATCATTCTAATATCTGCCAATTAGTAAATTTACCACCAGTTCCCTTCCAAAACTTTTCCTTAATAGTCCTGTTCATCCTTTCTACCTGTCCCGATGATTGTGGGTGATAAGGAATGTGAAATTTCCAATTGATGGAAATCATGGTACACATCACCTGTGAATTAAAAGGAGTTCCCCTGTAACTATTAACTTCTAAAGGACACCCAAACCGGGGATGATCTCTTTACATAGTATTTTAGCTACAGTACAGGCATTCTCTTTGGTAGTAGGGAATGCTTCAACCCACTTAACCCACCCTTAGCAGTCCACAAAACCTGCATGGGACTATCTGGGGGATGCAAGTGCTCATGTTTACCATGTACAAGGCCTCCAGGATTGTTCCTGGCACAAGTATTATTATCGGTTATTTGTAGAGCACCAACAGATTCCGCAGCGCTGTAAACAAATGCAGAGTACAACAATTATAGGGATCAAATGGGTAGAGGGCCCTGCCAAGAGTTGCACTGTTGTAGTCAGCTCTTAAGAAGGTGATCTACAAACAGCTGGACTCTTAGGCTTACATACTAAGAGGGTTCAGGGGATAGCAATGGAGGAGAGGAACTGGTATAAAGAAAGGTTAGCATAGGTTGTATGCATCCCTGAACAGTAGAGTCTTTAGGGAGCGCTTGAAGCTTTCAAAACTAGGGGAGAGTCTTGTGGAGCGAGGCATAGAGTTCCACAAGATGGGAGCCAGTCTAGAGAAGTCCTGTAAATGGGAGTGTGATGAGATGGGAGGTGGGAGGGAGAGTATCTGGAGACAAGGTCTGAGATATAGGGTGGAGCAGTGCAGTTGAGGGCTTTGTATGTCAGAGTGAGAATTTTGTGTTTGATCCTAGAGGCAAGAGGAAGCCAGTGAAGGGATTGGCAGAGAGGTGCAGCAGATGAAGAGCGACGTGTAAGGAAGATGAGCCTGGCAGAGGCATTCATTATGGATTGTAAAGGAGCTAGGCAACAGGTGGGGAGACCAGAGAGGACAGAGTTACAGTAATCGAGGTTGGAAAGGATGAGAGAGTGGATTAAAATCTTAGTTGTGTCTTGTGTAAGGAAGTGTCTAATTTTAGAGATGTTTTTAAGGTGGAAGAGGCAGGCTTTAGCCAAGGACTGAATGTGAGGAGTGAAAGAAAGTCCAATGTGACCCCGAGACATCGGGCATGCGGGGTAGGGGTAATGATGGAGTTGTCGACAGTTATAGAGAGATTGGGGGTGGAGGTTTTGGAAGAAGAGGGGAAAATAAGGAGCTCAGTTTTGGAGAGATTTAGCTTGAGGTAGTGAGAGTATATCCAGGAAGAGATGTGAGAAAGACAGTTAGTGACATGGCAAGGAAGGAGATAGGTTTGGTGCAGAGAAGTAGATTTGGGTGTTGTCAGCATACAAATGATATTGGAAACGTGGGACTTTATTAGGGAACCTAGTGATGATGTGTAGATTGAGAAGAGAAGGGGACCAAGGACAGAGCCTTGCAGTACTCCAACAGAAAGTGGTGACGGGGCAGAGGAGGCCCTAGAGAAGTCTACACTAAAAGTATGGTTTGACAGGTAGGAAGAGAGCCACGAGAGGGCTGTGTCACAGATGCCGAAGGATTGGAGGGTTTGGAGCAAAAGAGGGTGGTCAACAGTGTGAAAGGCTTCAGACAGATCCTGGAGGATAAGCAGAGAGAAATGGCCTTTTGAATTTGCTGTAAGTAGGTCATTTGTAACCTTAACAATTGCTGTCTCTGTATAGTGATGTGGATGAAATCCAGATTGCAGTGGGAAATGAGATAGGCATGCATATACTATTTTTTCAAGAAGCTTTGAGGCAAGAGGGAGGAGGGAAATAGGGCAGTAGTTGGATGGGGAGGTAGGATCAAGGGAAGGTTTTTTGAGGATAGGTTTGACCAGTGCATGTTTCAGAGATGAGGGAAATATACCAGTGCTGAGGGAGAGGTTGAAAATGTATGTGAGTATAGGGGTAAGGGTAGCAGAGAGTGAGGGGAGTAGTTGTGAGGGGATAGGGTCAAGGGGACAGGTAGTGAGGTGAGAGCGCAGTATAAGTGCCAAAACTTCTTCCTCAGTAACAGGAAGTTTATGTGGGATGTGGCTGATTGAGAGCATTTGAGGGGGTGAGAGAATGGAATTATGTTGAGAGCTGATTTTGTTTCTGATGGAGTCGATTTTGTTAATGAAGTGGCTGTCAAAGTCTTGAACTGACAGAGAAGTTGTATTAGGAGGTGGGGGAGGGCGGAGAAGAGTATTGAAAGTGGTGAACAGACATTTTGGGTTTGAAGAAAGATTAGAGATAAGAGTAGAGAAGTAGTGTTGCTTATGGAGATTAAGGGCAGAATAGTAGGAGTTCAAGATTTGTAATGAAGAAAATCAGCTGAACTCCGAGATTTTCTCCAGTGCCACTCAGCAGTACGGGAACATCTGCGTTGGTACTGTGTCAGAGGAGTATGCCAGGGCTGAGGATGAGTGTGTGATTTCCGAACTATGGTAAGAGGGGCCAGATTGTCAAGGACTGATGTAAGGGTGGAATTATAGTGGCAGATAGATTGGTCAGGGCAGGGAAAGGAGGAGAAGGATGAGAGGAGAGGTTTGAGGGAATTAGCAAGCTCTTGCTGATCTAATTACATAATGCTTCTGTGAAATTTGGTGTGAGGAGTAGAAGGAGGGAGAGTTGTAGGGAGGGATGATATGTTGCAAGTAAGGAGATGGTGGTCAGAAAGAGGAAAGAGGGAGTTTGTGAAGTTTGAAAGAGTGCATCGATAGCTAAAGATCAGGTCAAGGGAGTGACCATCTGTGTGAGTTGGAGAATCAGTCCATTGTGACAAATTGAAAGAGGAAGTGAGCTGCAGAAGTTGTTTTGCAGATGAAGCAGTGGGATTGTCAAGAGGGATGTTGAAGTCACTAAGAATGAAGGCAGGGGTGTCTGAGGAAAGGAAATAAGGTAGCAAGGCAGCCAAGTGATCTATCAATTGAGTTGAGGAGCCAGGGGGTCGGTATATGACTGCAAAACGTAAAGAGAGAGGAGAGAATAAGCGAATCATGTGGGTTTTGAATGAGGAAAATGTGAGGGAAGAAATGGTTTTTATTTGTTGAAAGGTGCAACAAGGGGAAAGTAAAATACCTACACCACCTCCTTGTTTATTACCAGACCTAGGAGTGTGGCTAAAGTGGAGACCCCCATGTGACAGAGCAGCAGTGTATGCTATGTCTAGGGGAGAGAGCCAGAAGGTTGAGGGAGCGAGAGATAAAGAAGTCATGTATAGAAGTGAGCTTGCTGCAAACATAGCGAGAGTTCCAGAGTGCACAAGTAAAAGGGGTAGTGGCTTTTGATGCAAGAGGAATGCGAGTAAGTTTGGCTGAGTTTTGTTTTCTGAGTCTATGGGACTGTACACATGGATGAGCACGGCTAGGGAGCTGTTGGATACCAGGATTAGGGGAGATGTCACCAGCAGTAAGTAAAAGTAAGAGGGAGAGTGACATGAGATGAGATACAGATTTGCAGTAATGAGACTGCTTTTGAGACGAGGTGCAGGGGGGAGAGAGAGTGTTTAGGAATAGGTAAAGTTCATGAGAACAAAAATAAGGTGAGTTTAAGAGAGATGGGCTAATGAATAGTGCATGTGGAGAGGGAGAAGGAGTAATTGAATAATGTACAGTGGGACCTCGGTTTACGAATTTAATCCGTTCTACGGGACGTTTCGTATTTCGAAAAATTCGTAAACCGAAACACGGTTTCCCATAGGAATGCATTGAAAACCAATTAATGCGTTCCGGAGGTGAGAAAAAAAGTCAAATACAGTATTTTATCTGTTCAAAACTCTTTATAAAGTGCACTTTAAAGGCATAAATACTGTACAGGGACATGATTAATCAAGCAATAACATTTCAAACATCCAACTTTATGTTTTAAAACATCACACATCAACTTTTAAAACATGGCAGACTGTTGGTAACATGGTACAGTACACTTTAACTGTACATAAATAACACGTCAACAGGGAAAACATGGAAAATAGCAAAACAATTTCAACACTGTTTGGAAGATGAGGAGGACGAGGGCAATTGGGCATCACTAACACAAGCAGGTTCTTCTTCATGTCTAGGCTGTTTTTGTAGGAACCTTTCCATTGTCTGCTGCCTCTGGCGCCTTTTAAGCATCCCTCGGAAAGGGGACATGATGTCTGTGTCAAAACTGCTCACAAGTCTGTGGGCTAGAGCCTTATCTGGGTGGTGCTGCTGTACAAAAGTCTGTAGGTTTACCCACATTTGGCATGCCTCCTTGAGTTCCGTGGAAGAGAGCTGTTCCTCACTCATTTCCTCCTCCTCCTCAAATGCGATCTGCTCCTCCATCGACTCCTTCTGCAATTCCACCAGCTCCTCGGTGGTTAGGTCACGGTTGTGTTCCTCCACCAGGTCGTAGACATCCTCCTCAGTCAACTCCAGGCCCATGGTCCTCCCCAAGGAAACAATTTCCTCCAACACTGTTGACTCTGGTGCAGGTGCAGAAGCACTGGAGGCAGGTTTTACAACACAGTCTGGCCAAAGGTTGCGCCAAGCACAATTTAGGTTTGTCTGGCTGACCCCGGCCCAGGCAATGGTGATAATCTGCAGACAGCTCACAATGTCAAAATGCTCTCTCCAAAATTCATGGAGGGTGAGGCTTGAGCGATCTGTCATCTCAAAGCATCGCTGGAAAAGCTCCCTTGTGTAGATTTTTTTAAAATTGGAGATGACCTGCTGGTCCATTGGCTGGAGTAGTGGGGTGGTGTTAGGCGGAAGGAACATGACCTTGATGAAATTAAAGTCCTCCAGCAAGTCTTCCTCGAGGCCTGGAGGATGGGCAGGAGCATTGTCCATGAGCAGCATGGCCTTGAGTGGCAGGTTATTGTCCACAAGGTACTTCTTCACAGCAGGACCAAAAACCGCATTGACCCACTTCACAAACAAGAGGCGTGTGACCCAAGCCTTTGGGTTAGACTGCCACAAACCGCTCAACTGCTCCTTGTTCACCTTGTGTTTCTTGAAGGCCCGTGGGGTCTCTGAATGGTAGACAAGCAGGGGCTTGATCTTAAGGTCCCCACTGGCGTTGGCGCAGAACAGGAGGGTAAGACGGTCCTTCATCGGCTTGTGGCCAGGCAATGAGGTCTCCTGTTCTGTGATGAAGGTACGCTTTGGCATCCTCTTCCAGAAGAGTCCAGTCTCGTCGCAGTTGAAGACCTGCTGAGGAAGGTAGCCCTCTGAAACTATGACCTCCAGGAACTCCGTAGCAAAATCTTCAGCTGCAGCAACATCGGAACTTGCAGCCTCTCCATGCCTGACCACACTGTGGATGCCAGATCTGTTCTTGAACCTTTCGAACCACCCCCTGCTGGCCTTGAAGCCTTCTGCATCTGCTGACGTTCCTGGCTGTTGTTTGAGGAGGTCAGCATGCAAGGCCTTGGCTTTTTCGCAGATGATCGCCTTGGTCACTGAGTCCCCTGCACGCTGCTTCTGTTCAATCCAGAGCAGGAGCAACTTCTCGACCTCCTCCAGAACAGGTGGCCGTTGCTTGGAGACCCGGGTGACTCCCTTGGCTGCATCTCTCCCAGTAATCTTCTCTTTCATTTTTAGGATTGTACCGATTGTGGATGCACTCCTTCCATACTCTTTGGCAAGGTCAGTCAATCGCATTCCTCCTTCATGCTTCCTGATGATTTCCTTCTTGTCCTCAAGCAGAATCACCTCCTTCTTCCTCTTCCCAGCTTCCGCTGCTTTCTTGGGTGCCATGACACCACCGTCCCTAAGTATGCAAAAAAAATTAAAAATGCTTTACACCCACATGAGCTGGCATGGAAAACAACCCCACAATGCAAAAAAGGCATGCACAGCACATGAGCTGGCATGGAAACCACACTAAAAGGCATGCACAGCAGATGAGCTGTAACAGGCATGCACAGCAGATGAGCTGTAACAGCCATGCACAGCAGATGAGCTGTAACAGGCATGCACAGCACATGAGCTGGCATGGAAATCACCCCCAGAATGCAGAACACACAGTAAAAGGCATGCAAACAACCAAGCTCAGCTCCTTACCTTTCCACTTCTTGAGATGCACCAAAAAGGCTCCAAAACCTGCTCCAAAAGGCTCCAAAACCTGCTGCCAATGGCTCCAAATCACGCATGGGGCAGGGGGGGCGGATCTATAAACCAGGACACTTTTTTTCGTATTGCGGGAAAAATTCGTAAACCGAGGCATTTTTTCTCAGAAATTTTAATTCGTAAACCGATTTTTTGTTTACCGAGGCGCGCGTTAACCGAGGTCCCACTGTAGTTTGTTATACAGTAGAGACAAGAGGCAGCAAAAAGGATTATGAATATATTGAGCATTTTTACAAAAGTGGGAACCAATTAAACACGTAAGACACAGTATTACAGAAGCAATTGTATAAGGAAACAATGAGGTACATAAAACATAATTTTACAAAAGTACTTGCCTTGTGTCTTGCCCCTTGCCCAATCCTTGTTGAATTCTTGTATAATTATATTGTTAATGCCTCACTTATAAAATGTTCACTTTAAAACAGCCCAGTGCAATGCACATCCCAAGCTGATGTTAAAATATATAGGCAGGGATGTCAGCTGTGTCCACTAAATTACTTGATTGATAAATCAGAGAAAAATGAAGGGCCAGTTTGAAAGTTAGATTCTGGTTTGGTCAGGGTGAGATAAGTAAACAGACAGTAAAATTTGGAGGAGGTTAAAACTATGGCATAAGACAGCTATACATTTTAGAATAATAGCAAATATTGATAAGGATTGAACATCACATGGCAATTAACAAAACATTAGAAGTAAGACATTGGATAACAGTACAACAAATGTAGGACTAAATTAACAACCTAAAATAATTTGCTCTATATAAATATATACATACCAAAAGAGAGTTACAGGAGAGGAAAAAACACCAGAATGCAGTGAATAGTTTGCAAATTGACAGGGACTCTATTCACATACCAAAAGAGAGTTACAGGAGAGGAAAAAACACCAGAGTGCAGTGAATACTTTGCAGATTGACAGGGACTCTATTCACGTACCAAAAGAGAGTTACAGGAGAGGAAAAAACACCAGAGTGCAGTGAATACTTTGCAGATTGACAGGGACTCTATTCACATACCAAAAGAAAGTTACAGGAGAGGAAAAAACACTAGAGAGCAGTGAATATTTGCAGATTGACAGGGACTCTATTCAAGTGAGACATCTATCCAGTTGTCTATCAATCATTTGTGAAAGGTCTGTAATGACATATTTAGATGACATTCTTTGTCTGGTGTTTACATCTAAAACCAAAAGCGTGGAAATGACTAATTAACAATGGTACTACTGTTATCCCTACTTTCCCCTCCTTGTTAGACCGTAGGCCATCAAAATCCTTTGTCAGACCTGTAGATACCTAAGTATGTATATCATATATTGGTAGCCCCCTGCTGGAGTAGGTGTCAATCGGCATCAGTAGCTAATGCAGGTATCATTACCATGTGTAGTTGTTCATGTGTGAAGGAAGTTAGGTAAATCTGGGTGAGGGGATCCATTAAAGGTGACCTCTTTTGCTTTTTTTTTACTGCCAAGTCATTACCTATGTTACTTTTGTGAGACAAAATTACATTTTTCTCAAAGTCACTTTGTAGCCTGCATTTGCTAGGTGCTGGAGCAGATGAAGAGAGACAGTTTTAAAAGTCTGTTCATCAATGCTGCATAACAACAAGTCATCAACATATTTTATCAGCGTAGAGCCTCCAGGGGGCTTTCAGGACTCTAGGGTCTTACGGACAACAGCTGAGTACACAGTGGGGTATCGGTAAAGCCCATCGGTTTCAATTATATTGAATACTTACATATGTGAAAGCAAACAATGGTTTAGTGTTAGGATGTATCAGGATGCTAGAGAATGCACTGCAGAGATCAATGGACGTAAAGAGAGTTGCATTAATTGGAATGGCTGTAAAAATGGCATTGACGTCTGATACAATGAGGGTGAGTGGTTGCACGGGAGCATTGACTGCTCGCAGATCTTGTGTGAATCTATACTCTTTCCCTCCTGCCTTAGGAACTGGTTTAATTCGTGTGTTTTAAATTGAAAGTGTAGACTCAATCATGCCTTTAGCCAGGAGTTCCTGAATTACAAGAGCTATTCCCTTTTCCTTGTCTCTAGACAAAGGGTATTGTTTAACGTATATCAGTTTTGCATTTGGGTTGAGTGTGGCTCGATAGAGTGAACAGCACCTGGAATGTCCTTAGTGACGTGTGAGGCAAGGGAACAAGCCTTTAGGTCCAACTGGACCATTTCAATCTTTGTAATGTTCACTATCCCTGTGCCACATTTTCAAATCCATAAATGTTTGCATGTCTTCAAGTATTTGGGGTAAGTACAATGGCTTTGACGATTAGCGGGCAAATTTCACTGTCAAAATGATCAATGACCTATGGTCTATCAAATGCACAGGTTATAATTATATCCGGGTTGGAGGAATATGCAAAAGATTTTTCAAGGGCGTGCAAGCTATCAGAGTCAAAATACAACTACTTGCTGGGGACATACTCAGAATCTGCTGAATACAGTGACTGATAAGTGTCCCAGGGAGTATCAACATGTAATCCTCCTTTTGCATCTATAGTAATAGAGATTTGCATTTTGGCCATTAAGTCTCTTCCCAAATGGTTAACTAGACTGTTGGGTATTATACTGAAGTCATAAGAGAATCTTGTTGAAGGACTCTCTGTCAGGCATACTGTCAGGGGGGCATTTTGGGACACATGATTGGGACTCCTATACCAACAGATTTTTCACATGTTTTAGTCACCAGCCCACGGTAATTTTTGGCAGACATTCTAGATCTTGCTGCTCTGGTATCGACTAACCATTCATGTGGGATACCTTCTACAGTCAGGATAAATCCTACAAATAATAAGATAACTGAGCCATGCAACAAGTGAGGAGCCCCATCTGCTGGCATCCCTAGTGGTTGTTACTCTGTCTCTGGGGCCACTTGATATGATAATGCTGGGATTCTGGGAACTATTGCTGAGATTCTGTGAGAGGTTATTATTTACTCCAGCCTGAACCTGATCACTGTTGGGATAAGGGCATTTTGGTTGCCAGTGATCAGCAGCAGCACAATTCCAGCAAGGTCTCTATGATGCAATCCCTTGGCCTCCTTCCCTATTGCCAATATAACAGGGTCCTCCTCTACCTCTAACTTGGCCTCTGCCTCTGTTTGAATCTTTGAACATACTTCCTTCTCCTTTCTTTGTATTCATAGGGAATACACCTGCTGCTTTTTTTTTCCCGTAATGCCTTTTCAATGCCTTCACCTCCATACCATGTATCCTTGCAATAGTCTGTTTAATCAGCTGCAAAGTATGCTGATACATATTATTAAGCATTTGTTGCACATAAAATTGCCCTAAATCTCCTTCAGTGCTCAAACAACATTCTTGTCTCCAACAGTCTACAGATCTCTTTATAAAATCTGCTTTCATGCTCTCTTAATACCTGCTTACAGGCTGCAGCTTTAGTAATATCCTTCCTCTCACCATGCTGATCTGTAAAAAAAAATGTCAACATCCTTCCACATCTATTCTACTTTACCTTTATCTCTCTATGTATAACAACCTGAACTAGAATGGAGGATGTCATTCTTGGGGGTTTAGCATTTCTGACATATATATGCATATTTAGTTATTACTGAAATTAATCAAGACTTCCTAGACACATATTGTTTGTGACCTTTTTGTGATAGCTAATTGCCCCGAAGGTTGTTGCCAGGACACTTCATTGCAGACAACATCAACTGATTGTGTCAAGGGATTTGATCATCAATGTATCCCCCATGGTTATGAACAGGGCTTTTAATATGACCTAGTATTGTTGCTCGGGCCCTTATACCAGTTCTACTTTTAGTTGTGGATATAGGCACTTTTGTAGAAAGTGTATAATGTTATACTGCAGTATATCTCAAGCCTAAGCTACCCGTAGCCTGAGACTCCCCTTTATCCTCTCCATATAGTTTAAGAATGAGTATGTCATCATCACTCTATCTACCACATCCCTTTCTTATTTTGGTGCTTTAGTTTTCTTCCTTTAGGCTACCAGACTAGCTAAAGCAGTCTTATCCTCCTGCTCCACCTCCCTTCACTTTGCATCAATAAGTTTGGCTAACGAGGCATAGAGTGCAGTCACAGAAGCTGAAAGGGCAGTGAGGTACGGGGGAGGCAGGGTATTGCAATCAGTTAAAAATTTAGTCAGTTTCACTCACGCTTCTCCACATTCTCTCATTTACTTTTTATCCCATAAGGGCTCTCCATCTTGTCATTGATATGCAGGGTCTTTTAAACACATTCCCTTTATCATAGAAATATATGGATCATATAGAGAAATGGATGAGGTTCTTGGTGAAACAACCATTCTGTCCAGCCGGACAGATTATCATTAAAAGGGACCGTATAATAACCTCCTGCTACTCTGGTCACAAAATCATTTGGGGGTTTCCCTTTTAATGGTTTGGGATTTGCAATGTGTTTTTCTCAGCACTGGGTGGACAGTTTAATATTTAACCTGGTGATAAGCCTGCCCAGAGGGCAGTCTATGTTTAAAAAAAAAAATCCAAATTAAAAAATTTAAACCTAAACTAATACCCCTATAAAAATAAAAAATCCCCCCAAAAATAACCCTCCCCCCAATCTAATACTAAACTACCAATAGCCCTTAAAATGGCTTTTTGTTGGGCATTGCTCTAAGTTAAACAGCTCTTTTACTTAAAAAATTACCAATTATACCCTAACATTAAAACCCCCCACCCAACCAACCCCCACAAAATAAAAAAAACTAACACTAAAAAACACTAGTGTTAGGTTTTATTAGAGGGGGATTGGGTGGGTTTTAGAGTAGGGTTGGGAGTGTGGGTGGTGGGTTTTAATGTTGGGGGGGTATTGTATTTTTTTTACAGGTAAAAGAGCTGATTACTTTGGGGCAATGCCCCGCAAAAGGCCCTTTTAAGGGCTATTTGTAATTTAGTATAGGATAGGGATTTTTATTATTTGGGGAGGCTTTTTTATTTTATTAGGGGTTTAGATTAGGTGTAATTAATTTAAAATTCTTGTAATTATTTTTTTATTTTCTGTAATTTAGTGTTTTTTTCGTACTTTAGTTTATTTAATTTAATTGTATTTAATTGTAGTTAATTTAGTAAATTAATTTAATGATAGTGTAGTGTTAGGTGTAATTGTAACTTAGGTTAGGATTTATTTTACAGGTAATATTGTACTTATTTTATCTAGGTAGTTATTAGATAGTTAATAACTATTTAATAACTATTCTACCTAGTTAAAATAAATACAAAGTTGCCTGTAAAATAAATATAAACCCTAAGATAGATACAAATGTAACTACTAGTTATATTGTAGCTATCTTATGGTTTATTTTATAGGTAAGTATTTAGTTTTAAATAGGAATAATTTATTTAATTGTAGTTATTTTATTAAGATTTATTTAAATTATATTTAAGTTAGGGGGTTGTTCGACTTAGGTTTAGACTTAGGTTTAGGGGTTAATAAATTTAATATAGTAGCGGTGATGATGGTGGTGGCAGATTAGGGGTTAATAAGTGTAGTTAGGTTGCGGCGACGTTGAGGGGGCAGATTAGGGGTTAATAAATATAATGTAGGTGTCGGCGATGTTGGGGGCAGCAGATTAGGGGTTCATAGGGATAATGTAAGTGGCGGCGGTGTCCGGAGCGGCAGATTAGGGGTTAATAATATAATGCAGGTGTTGATGATGTCGGGGACGGCAGATTAGGGCTGTTTAGACATAAAAAGTATTTCCCCATAGGAATCAATGGGGCTGCGTTAGAAGCTGAACGCTGCTTTTTTGCAGGTGTTAGGTTTTTTTCCAGCTGAATCTGCCCCATTGTTTCCTATGGGGAAATCGTGCACAAGCACGTTTAGCCAGCTTACCGCTACCGTAAGCAACGCTGGTATTGAGGTCAGATGTGGAGCTAAATTTTGCTCTACGCTCACCTTTTTGCGGCTAAAGCCAGGTTTAAAAAAACCTGTAATACCAGCGTTGTCTTAAGGGAGTGGTGAAAAAAAGGCTTGTTAGCAACGCACCCCTGTTGCCACAAAACTCGTAATCTCAGTGTAAGTTTTTTTATATTCAAGTTTACTGGCATCACCTTTTATATATTTGTGCTCACTTCAATGTGGCTTGGTCACAAACATACACATTGCTTTTGTCCTGCTTTGAGTCTTTTTGGAGAGCTTGGAATTTGTGAGCTGATACGACATTTTAAATATATCAGCCTGCTTCTACCAGCACATAGGTGTGCATGATTGAAATGTGAGTACCTATTTGGCATTTTCCACTTCTTTGCCATATTACTTTGGTTGATCTGCACATGTAGTGCTTTCCTTACATTTCAGACTACTCTCTTCTGCAAAATCCATTGTGGGTGAGCTGATACGGCCCTAAGTATATCAGTCTTTATCTACTAAATGTGAGTACCCATTTGGCTGATTGTTAATATTACTTCTTTATATCTGTCTGGAGGATCTACACATGAGGCGCCCCTTTATTCTTTCTATTATTCTACAGTGTATCCAGTTTAATCTATGAAGGCAGCCATCACCATTTTCTCTGATCCCTGTTGAGACATTCATTTTGGGAAGAGTTTTTGGGACTTGAATTAAACTACATTTTATGTATATTTATACTTTTGTGGTATAAATATAATTTTTTCATATTTTCTGATCCAAATCTAGCACATGTGCCACCCTCTAACTTTAGCTTTTTCTATTTATTTTAAGTTTAACTTTGTATTGGGGTTAGTTTAGAGGGTGTTAGGTTAGGGGGCTGTAGCAGTACTCTACTAGGGGTCTCCCTTCCTCTGCCCAAACCCAGGGATGGCAACTGGATAGTGGGACCAGAGCTATAGTTGCTGAGACCAGGGTCAAGTCAGCTACTGTATCTCCCCCAGCTGGGCTGGTCTCAGTGGGCTCCCAGTCAGGTTGCATCTTCTCTGCCCTGCAGCTGTCTCCTAGCAGGTATCTTCCCCTCTGCCTGTCTGCTTCTAGGTAGGAATAAATCCCTCTGCCTGGCTGCATCTAGGCAGGAATAAATCCCTCTGCCTCCAGATAGTGGGACCAAAGCTATCGTTGCTGAGACCAGGGTCAAGCCAGCAACTGTATCTCCCCCAGCTGGGCTGATCTCAGTGGGCTCTCAGGCAGGTAGCATTCCCTCTGCCTGTCTGCTTTTAGGCAGGAATAGATCCCTATGACTTGCTGCTCCTTTCAGGCAGATAACGTATCCTCTGCATCGCTGCTCCTTTTAGGCAGGTAATGTCCCCTCTGCCACACTCTTCAGGTAGTTATTGATTCCTTTCCCTGCACTGTCTTTAAATAGACAATTGGGGCTCATAAGGCCAGCTCTTTCATACAGGCACACAGACTCTGTAACAGCTCTCCATTGCAGGGAAAGGTCCAGCCAGAATGCAAGGTCAGAACCTCAGCTTCTGGTATTCCTGAAAGAATCATACAGGACCAACTGTTCCAAAAGGAACTACTACAAATGCTTTATTTCACCCAGGACTAGCTTCTACAAACACACCAGTAAGCTTATGGTGACACACACTCCATAAAACATAAACATAGGAAAACATAAAGAAAACAATATGCTAAGGGAATAGAACTTTGCCAACAGGATGGATGATTCAGGTAATTCTAAACAGTAAAAATAAAATGTATCTGTTGGTATTTTCACCTATGCAAATAAATGCAAATTAGTAATTCCTTCTCCTGTATCCATTTTGGTGATGAGCTTGCAACCAATAGAGGGTGTTGTGTTATGATGGCACTGTGTCACACATTGTCCATGTATGTGACTAGAGAACCGTCACAGGGGCTTAGTAATTAAATTAGTTATTTGCATTGTGGGCTTTTGCGGTTTAAGAGTTAATAGGTTTATTAGGTTTATTGTGATGTGGGGGTTTGGTGGTTTAGGGGTTAATAGGTTAATTAGGTGTATTGTGATGTGGGAGTTTGGTGGTTTAAGGGTTAATAGGTTAATTAGGTTTATTGCGATGTGGGGGTTGGCAGTTTAGGGGTTCATATTTTAATTATGTTATTTGCGGATTAGGGGTTAATTACATTATTATTTTGCGATGTGGGGGTGTTTGTTAATTTTTCGTGCGGGAGGTTAGGTTTTTTTGTTATACTTTGTGCGGCGATTAGGTTTTTTAGTTATTTTATGCGGGCAGTTGCATTTTTTTTTTATTTCTTGTGGGCGGTTATGTGTTTTTTAGTTATTGCATGCGGTTGTGTGTTTTTTTGTTTTTTTTTATTTACGCTGCATCAAGGTGGATTTCGAAAAAGAAAGGGTGGTGAAAGAATCCACCTGCAGTGGATTCTTTCACCATGCTGCCATTTTCAGAATCAGTTGCATCCATGTGGATTCTTTTGGCTGCGTGCACAGCCAACATTTTTTTGGCTGCCTCGCACAGCCAACAATTCCATTGAGGATGCATGCACAACTAGCAACGGTAACGGACGCATTACAAACAAGATTGTAGTATAGATATTACATTTTGGTATATCAACTTTATTTTTAGTATTTTTATTTTGAGCAGACCCCATACTAACAATAACAAGCAGCAACAATAATAATTCAAATTGCTTAAAGGGCCATAATACCCAAATGTTTAAACACTTTAAAGTGCTGCAGCATAGCTGTAAAAAGCTGACTAGAAAATATCTCCTGAACATCTCTATGTAAAAAAGAAAGATATTTTACCTCAAAAGTTCCTCAGTAGCCACCTCCCATTGTAAAGGATTTCTAAGCAGCATTTTAGTGTGTCTGTCCTGGGACAGCTGAAAGGATGAGCATCGTGAACTCTCATATTATTTCACCAATCAGGTAAAGGAAGCTTACTATGAAATCTCATGAGAGTTAAGTCAAATCTCATGAGATCACAGTAAGAGTTCATGACCTCAGCACTGCTGATGCTGATTGGCTGCTGTTCATTTCTTCATTTTTTTTTTATTTTTACCTGCAGCTGGGAGCAGGTGAAGTCTAACTTTTTACACAGAACTTACTCTGCTGAGCTGAGGAGATTGTGAGGTAAAAAATCTTCCTATTTTACATAGAGATGCTCAGGTGATATTTTCCTGTGAGCTTTTTACAGTTATACTGCATCAGTTTCAAGTGATTTAGCATATGAGTATTATGTCCCTTTAATACTCCTATACACAGCACAGCATAAATGAAAAGCAATGAAAATGGAAGCAATTAAGCAACAAGGATTAATTAGTGACCACTCAGCTCCAGTGACACATACTGTATGTCTGTCTATCTTTTTATCTATCTATTTGCCTATCTATCTATCTATCTATCTATCTATCTATCTATCTATATATGTATGGGACTGTAACCCTTAGGGATCCCTATAAGCATATTTCTTCTTAGTATAATAAACTAAAATGGTGGTTACAAGACAAAATGAGTGAATGAGTGGAGTAAGAGTGACTATATATATTCTTAAAATGCTAAACTGCCATTTAGCATTATGTTGTCATTTATGCGTAATTAATTATGCTCATTTACATTTTGCCACTTCCTGGAAAGTTAATTATATACTCACACATCTCCCTGCAATATTTTAAATCCTGCCCCTGACATTTGGTAATGTGAGAAATAGGGGGGAATCAGAGGGAATAAGAATGCAGCAGGAATGGTGACAAATCTACCTATCATGAAGTGGAAAGACATTTTAATTCTGCATGTGTGATCAACTCATGTTGCAAAGCAGTAATACAATGTCTGCAAATCATTAACTCCTGCAAGTAGGGCTGATGCAAAATATACTGTTGTATACAAAGTGAGTATAAAACGCCACAGTGGTCTGTCAGGTGAAACTGTTGATTACCACTTCTCTAAAGCAAACAAGAAGATGGCTTATACAAACAACAATAATGTATTCACAACAGCCATTCTTAACCCTTATGTGAGACTAAATTACTATCCACAAAGCCATTTGACATAAATGTACCTAGTGGACTAAACATATTTTTCCTTTACAGTAAACTTTTGGGTCTGATAAAAACCATCCTCGACTACAAACATTTACATTCCTTCAGGATATAATCTATTTTAACTACTGTATCAAAATCTTGAGTTATTTTATGGACAAAATAGATTATATGACCTTTATAAGACATCTTGTTGGCACAATGATTTTTATGACATTTTGTTTGATACATATAACATTGTCAAAAATATAAAATGTTGCTATCAATCATTATTTGGACAATATGTAATGTATTGACGTTTGTGAGCTCAAATATATTGCAGAAACTGGGAAATAAAATAACTGCATTATTTTAAAATATCAAGGAGAAAGTAAGAAGACATTGATTTTACTCTTATTTATAAGAAAACAATACACATACAAATTAAAATTACTTTCTGTCTAAAAAAAAATCTATAACTCCTTCAGCTCACATCTTTCAGACTCACAACACTAATTTACCATTCAAATGCATTTAATTAGAGCACTTACTTGTTATTAAAAATGTAAACTCTTAAAACGTCTGGATTTCTGAATAATTCCAGATTTTGGAATTCTGTATTTTGGGATTTGTACCTGTATTGTACTGTAGGTGACCCTACTTCACACGCATATCAAGATAAACAGCTGCCAGGGCAGAGCTTGCAGCCAAACAGGGAAGGCGCACTATAGACTAGCTATATCTAAAGAAGTGCAATAAACAGAGATTAAAAAGCCTAAAAAAGATTTAAAAATATCACACAACTATTAAAGATTAGGCAAAATGAATACAGAGGGTTAAAAACATCAACCGAGACCCAAATAAGAGGAATATCCAACTTGAGACCGCAAACCATACTGAGGACTACTGGGACTGGGCTGACCGATCTGAGTAAGTCTGCTGCCATCCAGATGGACACAGAGCCGGAACGACTACCTCATTCATAGCGGCAATGCCGTCTAAAATAACACCCAACACGAGCTGTAAGAATCGACCAACCACCAGAAGACCTAATAGGCCGTGATCGACCAGAGGTCAGAAACACATAGTGGCCTGAGATAACACAGGGACCCACCCATTCTGCTTTGCCGCCCACTCTAGAAGACGAGTCTGGACGAGAGGACACGGGTAGGCCGCAATACAGCATAATACTGGGGGAGAGAGGAGGGTTGGAGAAAATAATGAATTACACAGACTGCCAATGAATCTAGCACATTAGTGCACCAGAAGAACAGGCACCAATACACGGTGCTGAATAGTGTCGCAAACCACCATTTGCCCACAAAATAAGTGCGCAAGTTTACTGGCAATAGCTGATGGTACGTAACTCTAACCCTACAGTACCTACCTACCATGAAGACAAACACAGTACTAGATCCTCCATCCTTGCAACTCCCAGACTTGGATACCTTAGGTCTGATATCCTGAAGACAGAACACTCATTACTCCTGGTGCAAATATAAAGATCGCAAATCAGTAGTCTAAATCTCAACCACCTTGGCAAACTATATTATCTTGGGGCCTCAGGACTTTCTCACCCCTCCCGTTTTGCACCTCCGTAGTAGATACTCACAAATCACCCCTGCCCTTCTGTTGCCCTACATGGGTATGTCCCTTTGAGAGAGGACTGCAGAAAGATACTGCCCTGAAATACCCTCTTCCAAATAGCATCCATAAAGCTTCTTAACATGTAATAAACAACTAGAAGCTCTGACTCCCTGTCAGTCTCTCAACTATTTGCAATATACACTGCTCCATATTGTAGATCTGAATGCTATCTGCCATACATAGAAACAAAATGTTGCAAGCATTTAATAGGAAGCAAAAGTTGCATACTACTCCCAAACACACAGTAGCCGATCATTTCAATCACCCGAATACAACGGCCCAACAAGGTTCAGATTATGAAGCCTCGGATGGTGGAAGCTTAACTGAAGCGCAGATTGGCACAATGCTGACACAAGCCTCTCCCTGATGTCACAATCTGAGAATCTCTCCAATAATGTAATGGGCTCTTTCAAGTCAATGCTGGCCTCCCACCATGACTCTCTTTCCCAAAAATTTGACAGAGCCCATTCTGATTTAAAAAGAGATATTGCCATGATGAACATACAGATGAGCTGGAGTGCAAGCAAGAAGACCTGGTTGTATATCATTCTAATCTGCTTAGTTACGCCCACAATCTTTCAGATCAACTTACTGATCTTGAAACTAAACTTGCAGACTTAGAGGACAGGACACGTTGCAACAATATCTGCACAAATGGTATCCCTGAAACGGTATTCCACCTGACTTGGAGAGCTAACTACAAGACCTATTTGTGACAGTGTTGGGCCCCACT
The DNA here is from genome assembly GCF_027579735.1 of Bombina bombina. NCBI lineage: Eukaryota > Metazoa > Chordata > Amphibia > Anura > Bombinatoridae > Bombina > Bombina bombina. The sequence goes on along the minus strand of NC_069502.1, from coordinate 697,984,543 downwards.
CTGGACAAATAAGCCTTAATAGACAGAGTACACAGAGCTCTAAGACCACAAGCTGCTGAGGGAGATAGACCTAGGGATGTTATCGCCTGCCTTCACTTCTATACCTTCAGAGAGAAATTCCTACTAGCCTTAACTAAAGATTGAGCTCTACTTGACAAATTTCAAGTCCTGCAAATTTTTCCAGATCTCTCACTGCACACCCTTCAGCTTCGCAGACACTACCATGCCAGCCCATACCATTAACTGGGTTATGTATAGAGGATATCAGGAACAAATTGGATAATATTAAGGTAAATAAAACTCCAGGCCCAGATGGAATACACCCAAGGGTGTTAAGGAATTTAGAACTGTTATAGACAAACCTCTACTCTTAATTTTTCAAGACTCATTATCCTCAGGCATGGTACCACAGGATTGGCGTAAAGCTGATGTGGTGCTACTCTTCAAAAAGGGAAGTAGAAATGATCCAGGGAGCTATAGACCAGTTAGTCTGACATCAATAGTGGGGAAGATAGTTGAAGGGATAATAAGGGATTATATTGCTGAACATATTCGTGTAAAAAAGATTATGAGTTCTAATCAGCATGGTTTTATGAGAAATAGATCATGTCAAACTAATCTAATTAGATTCTATGAGGAAGTAAGTAAAAATATAGATAAAGGGGAATCAGTTGATGTGATATACTTAGATTTTGCAAAGGCGTTTGATACAGTGCCACATGAGAGATTAATGCACAAAATTAAGGGACTGGGAATAGCTGAAAACATTAGCTCATGGATAAATAACTGGATAAAAGATAGGGAGCAACGAGTAGTAGTAAATGGATCATACTCAGATTGGACAAAGGTAATCAGTGGAGTCCCCCAGGGATCAGTACTGGGCCCTATTCTTTTTAATATTTTTATAAATTACTTGGAGCAAGGATTAAATAGCGACATCTCTATTTTTGCAGATGATACTAAGTTAAGTAAGGTCATTAGGTCAGCACAGAATTAACTTTCGTTACAAAGGGACCTGCAAAAATTAGAAGTATGGGCAGGTAAATGGAAAATCAGATTTAATATGGGAAAATGCAAGGTTCTACATTTTGGAAGTAAAAATAAGCAGGCAACGTATTAATTAAATGGGACAAGACTTTGGCAAAAACAGGAGGAAAGGGATTTGGGGGTAGTAATAGATAACAAGCTTCAAAGGCTAATAAGATACTATCATGTATTAAAAGAGGCATTGATTCAAGGGAGGAAAGCATAATTCTGTCATTATATAAAGCCCTGGTAAGACCTCACCTTGAGTATGGAATGCAGTTCTGGGGACCGATCGCAAAAAAAGATATTGCAGAACTAGAAAAAGTTCAGAGAAGGGCCACAAAGCTAATATGGGGATTGGAGAATTTAAGCTATGAGGAGAGGCTAGCCAAACTGGGTCTGTTTTCTTTAGAAAAAAGGCGCTTAAGAGGTGACATGATTACTTTATATAAATATATTCAAGAACCATATACAGAGATGGTAGAAGCTCTGTTTATTCCAAGAAAATTGTTTGTGACCAGAGGTCACAATTTAAGGTTGGAGGAAAGGAGATTTAATCTCCTGCAATGGAAACGTTTTTTCACTGTAAGAGCAATAAAAATGTTGAACTCATTACAAAAGGAGGTAGTGAATGCCAATACCCTAGATACATTTAAAAATTGTTTGGATACATTTCTGTCTAAAAACAAAATTCATGGATATGATTGCTAGTATTAAATGGGTCACCTTTTAGTGGGATTATTTAACTTAACTGGAGCTTTTTGTATATATATTTTAGATTTGTATAGGTTGAACTCGATGGACTTCAGTCTTTTTTCAACCTCATCTACTATGTTACTATGTTACCAACCTTTTACCAGGATCTTAAGAGACAAGTCCTTTAAATACAGATGGGAGTTCACTGTACGATCACTAAATATGAACAAAAGTTTAAAGCTCCTTCCCCGCAACAAGCCAGAGAGCTTCTCCAACAATGGGGATTTCTACCATCTGAACCAGATGAAACACACTGAGACCCGGTAGCTCCCCACAATTTTGAGCATCAGCACCTGAGAGGCGACCTCTTTTGCAAAGGGTCATGACCAACTATAAAAGATAACCTCAAGTGATGAACCTATTAGAACACTACTGCCCTAGCGAAATAGCACAAAGAGACTACAGAAGTGACTAAGTCTCCCCGTAAAAAGTATTTAGTAGCTCACCTGTGAACTTTGTAAAATATTCTCCAACAATAATTACTAATTGATATAATGGTTTGATATAAGTAACGGATGTTGATATATATTTAAGTTTTTGAGATTTGGTGAACTTAAGATGATTCCAAAGGATCTAATTCAATCATAACCACAGCCCACTACTACATTCTTACACTTGTAACAGGGACCAAATCTCTACCATCTGCACTTAACTAGTCCTGCAACAACTACAGACACATAACATAACTCAACAGCTAGACGGACACTCACGTTATTCTGAGTGATTGTATTAATACACAACACCCTAGATAAATATCCAAATAAGTTTAGATCACTTTCCAAATCAATTGAGACAAGATTAAAGAGTTCATAGTTCACGGGGAAAATGTTTATATATTGTTTATTTTTTTATATGTAATCAATGTATGTTGCGATGTATTACAGTATGTAATGTATTTATTATTTCAAAGGTATTCACATACATTGAGATGCACCCCCTTTATTCCTCATATAACTATTGGCCACACTGGTAGGTAGACTCAAGGAAATAGACATGTGCAGCAACACACTGAACAATGCCAGCCTGGTCAATACAGAGACATAATTATAACAAGGTGTGTCCAACGATCCACACACTATTAATTACCTGGAGCATACCAGTATTAGACTGATGAAGGCTAGGGTAGTCGTGCCTGTCTCCCCTTCCCCATATATATTTTTGTCCTCTCCACATTCTTCTGTTAGGAGACCACTCATTGAAATAGTGTTTATAATACACATCTGTGCACACCATACAGCACTAGATATTACACACACTATACCCCAAGTTCACCACTCTTAAGGCAATTACTATTCAGGCAATTAGACAAAACAGAGAAATCCAGGGCATTTAATTACACTACACAGTACAGAAGCTGGCGCTCTTTGCAGATGGCCTGACAATTTTCTTTACTGAGCCGCTGACTTCATTACCACAGTTAATGTCCCTACTCGAGACTTTTGGTAGAATCTCATATCATAAGGTCAATGTAACTAAAACAGAAGAATATTCAATAAACATAAAATCGACGAAATAGCATGAGATCCAAAGATCTTACTCCTTTAAGTGGTCAACTAAAGGGATCCACCAGGAGTCTTTCTCTCACATGATAAAACAATTATCATCAATAACAATTAAAATACTATGTTGAAGGTAATAGGTAACATACTCAGATCAAAAAATTACGATGACATTTTATGGCTGGGATGGATAATTACCCTTAGAGTTACCAGGTACCTTTTAACCCACAATTTTTTCCAGTTTCAAGATGTCTTCTATCTCCAAAGATGTGGAACAGCGATGGGGGCCAAGTTTGCCCCCTCGTATGCCAACCTATTTTTAGGTTGGTGGGAATTTTTCCACATCTTTGGAGATAGAAATATCTACAAGGATAGAATCGCCATGTACGGAAGATACATTGACGATCTCCTTTTTGTATGGAAAGGGGACCCTTCAGACATCCCAAGATTTATAAAAACCCTTAATGACAATGACGTGGGCATGAGTTTCACTTTTGAATGCAATCCCAGTGAAATCAATTATCTTGATCTCACCCTAAAAGGGATAATTGGCGAAAAAGTCATTTCCAAAGTGTATAAAAAACCTATCAGTGGTAATAAATTACTACACTACAGTAGCTGTCATCCCAGACATACAGCAGCTGCAGTAGCCAAAGGCGAATTTATTCGCCTAAAGAGAAACTGCTCGAATGACGAAGATTTCCGCCATGAAGCAGTAGCCCTTGAACAAAGGTTAAAAATGAGGGGGTATACACAGAAAATAATAACGAGGGCAAAAAAACAAGTTGAATCTAAGATGAGAGATACCTTCCTCAGAGGAAATAAAAAACAACAAGATAACTTTAAAGGGTTAACATTTGTCACAAACTACAGTTCCCAGTTTCCTGAAATTACCAACATAATAAGAAAGCATTTCCCCATTTTGGCAGCAGATGACAAATTGATCAAGGTTGTCAAAAATGGAGTCAGGTGCAGTTCAAGGAAGTGTCCCACTTTGGGGTCCTTGCTGTCTCCAACTGAACTGAAGTCCCAAATTAAACCTAGTGGTACTTGGTTGACTAGCAGGGGCATGTACAATTGTGGTCACAAAAAATGCAAGCCCTGCGAGTATCTAGAAAAAACTAAGTCATTCATGTCCTATGTGACAGGAGAGGTTTTTCAGATAAACACCTGTATGAATTGTTCGACAGAGAGCGTCATATATATGCTCACATGTCAAAAATGTAAAGTTCAGTACATTGGTCTCACTTCAAGGGACATCAAGACAAGAATAAGGGAGCATATATCCACAATTTCCAGAGGTAAATCCCAAACCCCCCTGGTGAAACATTTCACTGAGAGACACAATGGAGAGATAAATACACTAAGGTGGTGTGCTATTGAGGAAGTAAAAGTCCCCAAAAGGGGGGGTAATTTAGATAAACTTCTAGCAAGAAGGGAGATGTTCTGGATTTTGAGACTCAGAACTAGACTACCTGAGGGTCTCAATTCCAGATATGACATTATTAACTATTGGGAATGACCCATCCTCAACATATAACACCATACATTCTTTTGATTATTCTATCTTAGTAACAATTCCATTCCTTTGTATATTTAATACAGAGCAGTAACGCATATAGGTTCTCTGATAAAGAGCAGACAGGCAGATTCTTTAGGAATGTTCTTAGAGAATTGGGTGGAGTAAATATTATGGAAAAAATATTGACATAATACGTCTGCAGTTTCCCATAGCCAACCTGAGTAAGTTTGGAGAAACCTCTAAGAAAAGGTACCAGGAGGAATATATAGAACAAACAATCATCTACAATAATCCCCTCCTATCACTAATAGTGCATATATGCATATGAATAGTTGAGCTAATATAATTCACATAAATAGATATTATCCTATTCAAGAGGTTTAACAAGATAATTCCCATTACATTGTGGTATTAAATATTTTGTTTTTAGAAAACAAAAATTAAAGGTATATTTAATCCAATATGTTTTATCTGGCATAAATCCAGAATCACTCATGACATAAAAAGTAAAACCTTCTATTATAAATACATTTAATAAAATAGTAGCAGGTACAAGTAGTGACTTAAGAGTGATAGGGTTAATTACTAAGCTATAGGTGTTTAGCATTACCTGGGCATTAGAAGGAGGATCAGTGCTTATTGTTTTTAACCAATTAGAAAAGATTTAGGTGTTCTTAAAGGCAGGGAGCACAGACACACAACAGGCTATGATTACGGCAAACAGCCGAAACGCGTAAGCCCGTGTGCTGCGCTCTTTCTCCAATTAGGTGGCAAGGCTGTCACATAATTTCTATTTTTGAATTTTAAAAATTATTCAATAAATTTTCAATTTTTACGGAGTGTGGTATTGTCCTCTTTTCTTTGGGATGGATAATGGCCCTAAGGATTATGATACTCCCTAAAGTAACAAACTTATTTAGATGCATACTGATCACAATACCAGCAACCCTCCTCCACAAGTTTCAGACATTATTCAACTCCTATGTCTGGAATAATAAAAGACCTAGAGTGGCAGCAAACATCCTGCAATCTCCCCTGGAGAGAGGTGGTATTGGATTTCCAAATGTAAGGTTATACCATGAGGATGCAATGATAACCCACACATCGTCATGGGGACCAGGTCTCCCACCCATGAGATGGAGAGCGCTAGAATAAGCATCATTACCAGCTTTTGTTGATCTCTCTGATCTTCTCTGGCTGCCCCCACATTAGGTAAACAAGATAACCATATACAATCAGCTAGTTAAAAGATGCCAACTAGCTTGGTTTAAAATCCATCACAACTCCCTTATTGTCCCCCATCCTTCTCCAGTACACTCTATTATGGGTCTAATTCAAGGGCTACCAAACATTCATATCTGCAGTTGGAAACAGACTGAAATTACCCACCAAAAAGATTTCTATACTAATAATAACCTACTAATGCATTATGAAATGCTAAACACGTTGACGCTGCCTCCAAAACTTAAGTTTGAACTCTTGTGGTTGAGGTCTTTAATTAAATCGTGGGTCTTTTTTTTTTTTATAAGAATTTTTTTATTGAAGTTTCAAAGAAAAGTAATGTACAAAATTTGCCCATTAGCAATAATTACATCCAAACAAGATATACATTGCTGTTACACAAAGATTATTCAGTAGAAACGGACCAAAGGTTGCCCTCCACATATCAAATCCATGTTCTTATATTGAAAAGGTAATAATAAAAGTTATTGACTGGATAGAGATAGAAGCTACCATCAAGGGGTATGAAAGAATGTGTATTAGTTCAATGCTTTTGTATGAAGAAAATGGGATCTACAGTGTGAGATAATCATGCATAAATGAGAACACATATCCTGTCCTGATGAGGTGAAAGAAAAGGGTTTGGGCTAAATAAAATGAAACTTCAGTTTACGTTTAATTAAACGGCAGGTAATCCCCACATCTACAAGGGAAATGCTTAATGACCTTCTAATCTACTAATAACACAATGTGAGGAGTTGGCTTTTGTGATGGCCACTCTTGGGCTATAGTGTATAGGGGAGGGGAGAGAGATCAACGGGCGAAATCCGTTCAAATTATAGGGGAAAATGGGGGAGGAGGGATGGAGCCTCCTATAATAGTACAGTATAGTAGCCAGGGGAGTGGGAGAAAGATAAATGGTATGAATAAAGGGGTGGTTATATCTAAAGGTAGGTATCTGTGACAAGGTAGAAAGACTATTTGTTATTTAACCCAGAGCTAAACAATGTATTACCTAGTCTGGACACTCAATCAGGGCCATAAATAACGTGGGACAGTAAGGAAAATATTTTGCCCAAGAGAAATACCAAATTTTATTGTCTCTGAATAAGTATATGATATGTAGATGAAACAATGTAAACATTCACAATCCAGTATATATAAGTTCAACCATCTCAGGACCAGCTCCACAATAAAAGCTGGTTATATGTAATTAGGGCATCTTGGAGTGTCTAAACAGCTGTGTGCTAAATGCTGTGTGAGCGGTTGGGCCCTATACCATAAAGTATTTTCATCCCTGAGTAGCTAATATCCTTATAACAAAGAATAGGGCATATATAAATGCAGGGCTTATAAGAGAAGTGGGTGTCCGAGTAACATGCAGACATGGGCCTCCATTACATATGCAGCGTCGCCTGCAAAATCCTCCGCCGCCAGATTTTAAGTAATTTTGGTATTACATAGACGGCATAGCATACAAGTTACGCGCGTATATTTCACCCTTCGGACATATTTTTTTTACCCATAGACTAACATAGAACAGCCGCGCAATTTGTTATCCAATATGCAGCGTAAAGACTTACTTGCGCAGAATTCAGAAAATCTACTCCTGTCAGGTATCTGTTCTCTGCTGTATGTCCCTTTAAATCTGTCTGTTAAAAGCCTGTCTCTCCCAGCAGCAGGTGCTAATTAATGCAGTTAGATGTGGCATTTGCTACAGCTCATACGCTAAAGAAGCTTTCTCTTCATATCTACACGGAATTTATAACTACCTTCAATCTCCTAAAAGTTCAAACTATAACTTGTTTCTTTATCAGCAAGAGACTTTTGTACTAAAGAACTTTCCTGGATTGCTACGGTTGTTTTAAACCGCAACTACAATTACTACTTACCGGAGCTGTGTACTTCCTTCCAGAACGTTCCACTTATTCAGTGCATCACCAGATTACAGCACCTTTCAACACTACAGATTAATTCCGTTACTGCAAACGGTAAACTACCCGAAAAGGACTGTTCACTTACTCCTAAGAGTTAAAACCTTCGGTATTGCCAGTATCAAGATCTAATGCCATTGGAATTAAACTACCTACAATCAAGTTGTTACTTTGGATCCGGTAAGACCGATTGGAAGATTGTTATTACCGGTTAACAGATAACTATCTCACACCGCTGCTTGTTGCGTCACTCAGATTGACAAGCTTGCTCCTCTCTGCAGCGTGTATCGGTCTCGCCCACCTGTGACGTCACTGCAGCTTCAAGTGTAACGCTGCACAAACAGAGTAAGTCAGTTTTCCTTGCAATTAAGTATTGAGTCATATTGTGCAAATCTTCATTCTATCATCATTTGAGACCATCTCATCTCTGATACCTCTTCTTGATACAAGTTCTACACAGGACACTCTCCTGTAACCAGTTAATATTAAAAGAACATTCTGATTCACTAAAATCAGCAGCTCTTACTTCTCTCACTGCTTCTTCATAAGTCTGCAGCTGTGATTCAGGTTATTGCAGCAATATCAATTTCAAGGACTTTAAATTCCTAAATAAATAGATACCTAACATATTAATTAGCCTAAAAACAGAATATGGATCCAGCAGACTTGCCTACTGTGGTGTATAACCTAACTCAACAAGTAAATCAGCTCACACAGGGCTTAAGGGATCTACAGGTGCAAAACGATAGCTTAAAGGAAATGATGAAAGATAATACCCCAGAGCCACAGTTTCTCTCCCTGAAAAATTTACAGGAGACAGGTCAACTTACAGGCAATTTAAGAATGCTTGCCACTTATTGTTCTTAATGAGACCTAAGACCTACAACACAGAAAGAATCAAGGTTATGACAGTCATTTCTTTTCTAAGAGGTGAAGCTAGAACTTGGGCAGATCTACTGTTTGAAAATGATGACCCTATCTTAGGTTCTCTTACAGGGTTCTTCACAGAAATGAGTCTTCTCTATGAAGATACTCAAAAACAGCTCTCTGCTGAAGCTAAGATGCGCTCACTCAGGCAGGGACGTAAGCCTGTTGAAGAATATGTTACTGAGTTCAAACTATATATAGCAGACTCTGAATGGAGTGAGATTGCTCTACGCAACCAGTTCAGGCTGGGTTTGTCTGATTCGCTCAAAGATGAGTTGGCCCGTACACAACTTCCTAGAACATTGGAAGGTCTCATTAATCTATCAATCCAGATCGACCGTCGCCTTCGTGAGAGACGTGCAGAACGCCAGCAGCCAGAGAGTTCATTTAAATACCAATCTCCATATACTGCCTCAGCATCAGCTAAAGAAACTTCAGTCCCTATGGAACTTGGGGTTGTAAAAGGTGCCCTGCAACCCGAAGAAAGGAGCCGTAGGAGACTTAAAAATCTCTGCATGTACTGTGCTTCTCCTGATCATACCTTGAAGGACTGTCCTTTACTCCTACGTCAAAGGAAGAGTAAGTTACAGCCTGTTACAAGTTTTTTCACAACCAAAGTTATTAGTCCAGCTTACTGTACTCTTTCTCTCTCCCTACAGTGGGATCAACATCAAGTTCGTACTGAAGCCATCGTGGACTCAGGAGCATATTCCAGTATTATTGATGTAACACTTACTAAGAATAATAAAATACCACTTGTGTTAAAAGCAAAACCCGTCTTTGTCAGAGTCATTGATGGTTCACAAGTTATTTCAGGGCCAGTTACTCATCAAACCGTCCCTTTGAAAGTAACATCGGGTAGGGGGCACATTGAATATCTTTCTTTTGATGTACTACCATCTCCTCTATTCCCTGTTATTCTAGGGTTATCTTGGCTTCAACTTCATCAACCAAGCATTAAATGGGGTACACTTAAATTGGATTTTGATTCCTCTTTCTGCAAAGAAAATTGTTCACCTCAACAGTTTTTATTACAAATATCATCATCTGATATACCACAGGAATACTCTGAATTCACCCATGTTTTTAGCAAGAAAGAAGCAGAGGCTCTACCTCCTCACCGGTTGTATGATTGTCCTATCCAACTCCTTCCAGGGTCCTCCATCCCTGTTGGACACATATACCCTCTGTCACAACCAGAACTTGAATTTTTGAAGTCTTACCTTGAGGAGAATCTTAGAAAAGGCTTCATTAGACCCTCTACCTCACCTGCAGGGGCAGGTATCTTTTTCGTGAAGAACAAAGATGGTTCTTTAAGACCAATCATAGATTACCGACAGTTGAATAAGAGGACGATAAAAAACAGGTATCCTTTGCCCTTGATTCCAGAGTTAGTAGAACGTCTCAGCAAAGCCAAGATTTTTACAAAACTTGATCTCAGAGGTGCCTATAATCTGGTCAGGATCAAAGAAGGGGACGAATGGCTCACAGCTTTCAGGACTCGATACGGACTGTATGAGTACACTGTGATGCCATTCGGGCTCTGTAATGCCCCAGCAACTTTCCAGTACTTAATAAATGACATCTTCAGGGATTTACTGGACGTATGCATGGTGGTATATCTGGACGATATACTTATATACTCCGACAATATGGAGGAACACCAGAAACATGTCAAGTGGGTTTTAGGCCGTTTAAGAACACACCAATTATACGCCAAGTTAGAAAAGTGCATTTTCCATACCTCTGAGATCACATTTCTAGGATACCACATATCCCCATCAGGTGTACGAATGAAAGACAACAAGGTAGAAGCTATTAAGAACTGGCCAACCCCTAAATGCAGGAAGGATGTACAGCGGTTCCTTGGCTTCGCAAACTTCTATCGAAAGTTTATTAAAGGCTTCTCTGGAATCACCAAACCACTTAGTAAACTCACTGGTACTAACACCAACTTCACATGGGACTCTACAGCTGAAAAGGCTTTCAATTTCTTAAAAGATTCTTTCTCATCAGCACCAATTCTTCGGTTTCCTAACCCAGATCTGCAGTATATTCTTGAGGTTGATGCCTCAGAATATGCTATAGGAGCCATACTCTCTCAAAAGGAATCAATGTCAAAGCCTTTACATCCTGTTGCCTTCTACTCCCGATTGATGACACCACCAGAGCTAAACTACCCTATTGGTGAGAAGGAACTTCTAGTAATCAAGTCAGCATTGGAACACTGGCGGCATCTGTTAGAGGGCACAAAAATTCCCATACTTATTTATACTGATCACCATAATTTGGAGTATTTACAGTCCAGCAAAACCCTCTCAGCAAGACAACTCCGCTGGAGTTTGTTTTTTACCAGGTTCAATTTCCACATCACATACAGACCCAGATCGAAGAATGGGAAGGCTGATGCCTTGACCAGGAATATCAATAAACCTCCTGCCTTAAATGTTTCACAAAGTATAATATCTCCTGAACATTTCATTGGAATTGTATCCAAACCCCAAGACACTCTACGTGTGGAACAAGAGCAAGACACTTCTCTTCCAAAGGAAAATTTATTTCTAAAAGATGGCCTCTACTACTTCAAACAAAAGCTTTATATTCCTCCATCATTAAGGAATCAGTTGTTACACGATCACCATGATCCACCCTTACTGGGACATCCTGGTATCCGCAAAACGATTGAATTGTTACGTAGGAACTATTGGTGGCCAAATATGGAACAAACAGTAAAGGATTATATAACTTCTTGTTTGATTTGTACCACCTCAAAGAAGGCTTCCTCAAAACCGTATGGATTGCTCAAACCTTTGCCCATACCACCTAGACCATGGCATACAGTCGGAATGGACTTCATTGTCGAATTTCCCAAATCTAACGGTTGTAACACAGTGCTTGTGATTGTTGATCTTTTGACCAAAATGGCTCACTTCCTTCCCTACAAAAAGTTGCCTTCAGCTGCTGAAACCGCTGATCTCTTCCTCACTGAAATAGTACGATTACATGGAATTCCATCTGTCATTGTATCAGATAGGGGTTCACAATTTACCTCAAGATTTTGGAGGCAACTATGTAAGCTTCTACAAATTGATCATAGATACAGCACAGCCTTTCATCCCCAGACCAATGGGCAGACTGAGAGGGTGAATCAATGTCTGGAACAGTATATTCGCTGTTATTGTTCGCATCAGCAGGACAAATGGTTTCAAAACATCTTCATGGCTGAATATGCGTACAATAATTCACAAAACTCTTCTACTACAACTTCTCAATTTTTCTCTAACTATGGGTTCCATCCTACATTTCATTTCCACCCACAGGCTGAGATCAACTCTCCTTGCATCAATGATCTAATTACTAACCTATCCGAAATACATCAATTTGTAAAGAATAGTATGGAATCCGCTCAACTTAAACAGAAACATCAGTATGACACTAGAAGGAAAATACCGCCTCCTTATCAGATAGGTGATAAAGTTTGGCTTTCTACCAAGAACTTAAAGTTAAAGACACCATGTAAGAAGTTCTCCAAAACTTTCATTGGTCCTTACGTCATTAATAAGGTTGTTAATGAAAATGCTGTCACTCTAGATCTACCATTGGATCTTCGTATTCATCCCACATTCCATGTGTCTGTTCTAAAACCATACTCTCCTACCCGTACTCCTCCATCTCCTACTCCATCCAACTTGATTCAAACTGATGAAGAAATTTATGAAATCAACCGCATTTTGGACTCCAGAATTGTTAGGGGTCGTCTTCAATATCTTGTTAGGTGGAAAGGTTACTCCTCAGATGAGGATTCATGGGAGCCCTCTGAGAATCTGCAAGCGGAGAGATTGATATCACGTTTCCATCATGCTAACCCGGATAGACCTGGACCTAGACCATGGCATACAGTCGGAATGGACTTCATTGTCGAATTTCCCAAATCTAACGGTTGTAACACAGTGCTTGTGATTGTTGATCTTTTGACCAAAATGGCTCACTTCCTTCCCTACAAAAAGTTGCCTTCAGCTGCTGAAACCGCTGATCTCTTCCTCACTGAAATAGTACGATTACATGGAATTCCATCTGTCATTGTATCAGATAGGGGTTCGCAATTTACCTCAAGATTTTGGAGGCAACTATGTAAGCTTCTACAAATTGATCATAGATACAGCACAGCCTTTCATCCCCAGACCAATGGGCAGACTGAGAGGGTGAATCAATGTCTGGAACAGTATATTCGCTGTTATTGTTCGCATCAGCAGGACAAATGGTTTCAAAACATCTTCATGGCTGAATATGCGTACAATAATTCACAAAACTCTTCTACTACAACTTCTCCATTTTTCTCTAACTATGGGTTCCATCCTACATTTCATTTCCACCCTCAGGCTGAGATCAACTCTCCTTGCATCAATGATCTAATTACTAACCTATCCGAAATACATCAATTTGTAAAGAATAGTATGGAATCCGCTCAACTTAAACAGAAACATCAGTATGACACTAGAAGGAAAATACCGCCTCCTTATCAGATAGGTGATAAAGTTTGGCTTTCTACCAAGAACTTAAAGTTAAAGACACCATGTAAGAAGTTCTCCAAAACTTTCATTGGTCCTTACGTCATTAATAAGGTTGTTAATGAAAATGCTGTCACTCTAGATCTACCATTGGATCTTCGTATTCATCCCACATTCCATGTGTCTGTTCTAAAACCATACTCTCCTACCCGTACTCCTCCATCTCCTACTCCATCCAACTTGATTCAAACTGATGAAGAAATTTATGAAATCAACCGCATTTTGGACTCCAGAATTGTTAGGGGTCGTCTTCAATATCTTGTTAGGTGGAAAGGTTACTCCTCAGATGAGGATTCATGGGAGCCCTCTGAGAATCTGCAAGCGGAGAGATTGATATCACGTTTCCATCATGCTAACCCGGATAGACCTGGACCTTTAAGCTGCAGTGCAGCTCCTTAGAGGGGGGGACATGTCAGGTATCTGTTCTCTGCTGTATGTCCCTTTAAATCTGTCTGTTAAAAGCCTGTCTCTCCCAGCAGCAGGTGCTAATTAATGCAGTTAGATGTGGCATTTGCTACAGCTCACATGCTAAAGAAGCTTTCTCTTCATATCTACACGGAATTTATAACTACCTTCAATCTCCTAAAAGTTCAAACTATAACTTGTTTCTTTATCAGCAAGAGACTTTTGTACTAAAGAACTTTCCTGGATTGCTACGGTTGTTTTAAACCGCAACTACAATTACTACTTACCGGAGCTGTGTACTTCCTTCCAGAACGTTCCACTTATTCAGTGCATCACCAGATTACAGCACCTTTCAACACTACAGATTAATTCCGTTACTGCAAACGGTAAACTACCCGAAAAGGACTGTTCACTTACTCCTAAGAGTTAAAACCATCGGTATTGCCAGTATCAAGATCTAATGCCATTGGAATTAAACTACCTACAATCAAGTTGTTACTTTGGATCCGGTAAGACCGATTGGAAGATTGTTATTACCGGTTAACAGATAACTATCTCACACCGCTGCTTGTTGCGTCACTCAGATTGACAAGCTTGCTCCTCTCTGCAGCGTGTATCGGTCTCGCCCACCTGTGACGTCACTGCAGCTTCAAGTGTAACGCTGCACAAACAGAGTAAGTCAGTTTTCCTTGCAATTAAGTATTGAGTCATATTGTGCAAATCTTCATTCTATCATCATTTGAGACCATCTCATCTCTGATACCTCTTCTTGATACAAGTTCTACACAGGACACTCTCCTGTAACCAGTTAATATTAAAAGAACATTCTGATTCACTAAAATCAGCAGCTCTTACTTCTCTCACTGCTTCTCCATAAGTCTGCAGCTGTGATTCAGGTTATTGCAGCAATATCAATTTCAAGGACTTTAAATTCCTAAATAAATAGATACCTAACAACTCCATTCTCATCTCGCCACATATTGCAGGCGCAGCAAACCTTGCACTGACTAAAAAAACAACGTAACTACCTGGAAGCCTTAACAAATACATACATTTAAGCAGCATCTCAAGGTTAAAGGGACAGTATACTATGATATTGTTTTTTTAAGGTTTATTTGTGTATTTGAAATAGTTTGAAGCCACAACATAATCAAATGGATTGAGCTTATAGGTACTTTATCCCATTGTGGACATATACTTGCTTATTTACTTTAAATTTCTTCTCAAAACAATCAACAATACTTGGAGGAGAGAACAATGGAAAATCATAATTGTATTACCTTCTTCTCTTTAGAACCCACTGGAGTGTAATTTATTTTAATGCTAACACAGCTTGGCATTGATGCCAAAATATATAAAGGAACAGTCAAGAAATTGCGGTTCATTTTTACTTGTGTTAGCCTAATTAGCATAAACCTACTCTTTATTGACACTTTCCGTGGACAAAATACTGGCGTAAGTTACTTGCGACGACTAAAATGTGTATTTGCGCACATTTCAGAAGATCGCCAGTTTGTCCTACTTACACCAGTTTAGCATATAACGGCGCAATATATTTAATACCCCGAAGTGCGAGGTGAAATTACGGGCGGCGCGGGTTCCCACGCTTGAGCCGAAACATGCACCGTATATGTGATCGCGCCCGTGATAGGGTATAATCCTAAAAGAGAACACTACAAACCATGTAGAGAGAATAAGAAAATTATAATGACCCTGTGTGTCTAGATAGGCTCTATGGGTCTTAATTTAGCCCTGGTCTGGTAGCTGTGTCTTGCTCGACTCGCTGTATTTATGGTTACATGGTTGGTTAGGTTTGAAATACATGTCCCTGGAAGCCTTGTTTCTGTAAAGAGGATCGCTATTCTCTTATCCCCTACCGGATGATCAGTTGTCTCATACTGGCTAGCTGACAGCCATTGTGGCTCTCTGAGGGTATGATGGGTAGATTCAATTAATTCCACAATGTGGTCTTTAGGGGCTTTTGGCACAGGAGGCACGCACTGTCCAGGGTTAGAACTTCCCATTTCTGGGCATGTTTGGAGGTATCTGATATCAACCCGATCTGCAGACACTTGTACAAGAGGCTCTTGCTGACCCAGTAAGTGATATAGTATTGTGGGCATGGCTGAAGGTTTTGGCTTTCGATATATAGCGGGCTACAGGTGTCTCTTGCCGAGTTCCTTTCATCCCTGATCATTTCTTTGAGCTTGCGAAAGTGAAGACTGAGCCTAGCCTCCATGTCTCGTAAAAGCAATAGAGCGCTGCCTCCATTTTGGCTGTGTCTTTATGGCAATATTAAACTCCAGAGGCTTTCTAAGATTCTCCAGCTGAACCCAAAGTAAAAGCTTGATAAGTGGTAAGGAGCTAGGTTAAGCTCCACAGTCTCCACTAAATTTTGCCTGCTGTTGCTGTGCATATTTGCAGCTCTGTGCTGTTCTGTGCGAGCTAGCTAGTCAGCGTGGGTCTTCGCAGTGTACTATTGTGGGTGATGAGAGTATTAGGTGTGGGGGTCTCCCCTTCTTGTTGAGCAGTGCAGGTCTCTAGCTGCCTGATTCAATTATGTGGCATAATAGCAATGGTACAATATGGCTTAGTGTAAGGCCATTCGTGATAGTTGCTCCCTGCTAAATTACTGCTATTTCTTTACCTCGTGCCAGGCCCTTGCTGGTGTGGTGCAGTGCTAGGAGCTCGGATCTTGAAAAAGTGGATGGCCGGGATTTAGGGTCACACCAACTTGTCGCCTATAGTCCAGAGATCATGGGCAGCATGTATGCACTCATTGACAACGAAATGCTAGCTAGGATTTGCAGTAAAAATTGTCCTGTAGCTCAGAACTTTAGTTTCCAGTGGCCATGTTGGATGATGGCCGACTCCGTGGGTCTCTTTAGCAGATAGACTACGTAACTGGATCCCCTGGGAGAACAGATGGGTGACAGACCTCCAATTATTTAAACCCCTCTCAACTGATTATAAGTGTCTCCTAGGAGATCCCACACTTCCCAAAACAAGATATTTGGTGGCCTGGAAGATGGAATTAAAGCATTTTTGTACGATACAATACTGGACTAGGGCTATTTGTTTAACCAAAATCGGCAATGCACTGCGTGACATTATACAAATTTTATTTTATACTTTTGACCAGATGGCACTTAGTCCCAACCAAGTTGCAGAAACTTTACCCAGACCACTCCCCAAGTGCTGGAGAGGGTGTGAGGAGCCAGGAACCCCCCTCCACATATGGTGGTCTTGCCCCAAACTCAAAGCATACTGGACTAATGTCCAAAATGTATGTACGACCCTGGAACTTACAGACATAACCCACCCATCCCAAGCTTTACTTCACCTCAGTATCAAAAAGCTTCCTACACATAAACAATCCCTACTCCTGTATATAATGACCTCAATCAAAATGCTAATAGCAAGGAATTGGAAGAAGCCTATCCCCCAAGATGGCAGGGTATTGTGGACTGTATTAATTCTGTAAAAACCATGGAAGATTACATTTACAGAACTAAGAAAACAGACAGCCACCTACTGCCTAATATGGGAACCTTGGAAGACATATCTGTCAAATAGAAAAACAGTGAAATAAACCGCAATGATAGCATAATAGCCTGAAAACACACCGATAGACTTGAACCTTTAAGAATGATGATCCCACCTCAGCCTTTACCTTGATACCTTCCCCCTTTTCTTCCCTCTCCCCCCTCTGCAAAGATGAACCCCTCCCCTTCATCTCCCAAGGCCCTCACTTTATCTTTTTCCTACCTCACTTCTCCCTCCTACTCTCTTTTCATTACTCACTCTACTTGAGCAATACAAGAAGCAACATATTATATGGACATCCTCTCGATTAGGATGACCAAAACTTGTGATTCCTAATTGGGGATAAACAACTGTAAATATATATCTAACTACTGTTGGTGTATATAAGGAAAGCGTCTTTCATGCTTTCCTGAAACTAGAAGGTTTCTGTCATCAAGCCATATCCATTAGAAGATAATAAGTAAGAAAAAGCAGTTATAGATCTCATTATCTGATTTTGTTTGAGTTGTTTTTGTTGATGAAAGTTCAAATGTGTAACATATGGTATACATATATCATATGAAAAATATTTGTGTTTAACTACAAATAAATCCTTTATGTACTCAATGTATATGCTATTGAACACTTATTGTTATCATTTTGAACAACTTCAATAAAAAAAAATATTGGAAAAAAAAAGAAAGATAAACAGCTGTCAAGTCAAAATTTGCCTTTCTGAAAGGTTTTAATGGACCTTACATTACTGTCACACCTTTTACATAATTTTTCCAAACCAGAGTGCTTTAGAGAATTTAGCCGAAAAAGAGTTGGAAACCTATGAAATTCATTATAGGTTTTTAAGAAACTGTCACCACATCAATAAGAAATTCTAGGAAGATGCTACATAAATGCTAGATGAACGGTTTTACTTTTACATGGTAAGAGACTTAAGTGTCTCTAATCAAAAACATGAAACAATTCCTAATAATTAAATTTATTTATACATTTTTTATTTTCCAATGACTGCAGGATCTTTGTATTTTTTCTACCACATGGTGGTGATAACTACTGAGACTTATTCTAAAATTGACAAGAAGTTATGATTTGTATCATATTTAAAACTTGCTAGATTACATTGTTGTATTGCATCACAAAATTATTTATTGTTATCATGTCTGAGTGTGGTGACATTTTTTATATTTATACATATTTTACTATTAAAAACTTTTTAATTAATGAAAATGTATTTCAACATCCATAATTTTTTGGATTTGCTGTAAAAAACAGTTGTTTAATATGGAATAAAATTACTGTCAAAAAGGCAAGTGTGTATGATTCTTTTTCATTGTACATGAATAGTGACATACAAATACAAATCTGAATTTACAAATACAATTTATTTATTTTTTGGAAATACAATTTTTTTTAGAATTTGTTGTAATTATACTTCCAGAATGTGTCGAAACTTGTGACTTCTGCAAGTCAGTTCAGCAGTTTGCCTGGAAACTAGATAATGCTTTGCTTTAAATTAAATGTGGAGAAGTAGCTGACAACCATGTCAAATCACAATCCAAGACAGAGAACGTATAACCCCAATACAGGTAGATAATTGTTACTATGGGAGAGGTATATCTTGTGGGGAACTTATAATGGCGAGCCGACTTAACCAGACACACAGTATGGAGCTATCCTTATCAGTAGTGTAAAGTGTGGATGGCACAGGAACAAACACCTTAGATACATGTAACGGGGTTTGGCCTAGGCCCACAATTACCCCTGTGGGTCTTTACCCCAGCTACCTCCATGTGCTCTGCAGGCTGATCCTGAGTCTCCGCTACCTGGGAGTTGGGGTACATGACTGTGGCAGTGCCTCCACCTGACTGGGCATCCAGGGCAAGAATGGGTTTCCCAGACAGGAACATAATAAATAACTACAACACACACAGTAATAACAGTAAAACAGTATGAACATGTATTAAAGGATTATGGTAAATAAAAATAAGGCAAGAAATACAGTGGCTAACTAACACACCGACTCTCTCTAACCAGGCCCAGCACCCTCCCAAACCACCTGTGAACCCACCCTCAGGCTTCACCCTAATGGCTGATGGGTACCAGTTGGTGCACATAAATGTCGGGGCCCTTTAAGGTAATCCACATGCATTTAAACAGTTGCAGCTCATAGGAAACTGCAATCCACAGGAAAAGCTGTTTATAAGTTTATGTGATGGACAGAATGCCCTGTCAGTATGACAAGGAGAGAGGATACTTCTTACCACTGACAGGATTCTGTACAGGCTGAAAGAAAACTCCAAGGTCTGCCAGTCATTTACTTTGTCTGCATTCTTCTCCACAGCTCTCTAACAGGGACAGACTGCAGCTGGCAGCATACACTAAATCAGCAGAGGAATGCTGTTACTTTACAAGATGAAGTCTGCAGCTCTCACACAGCCAGGCCTCACACACACCTTCACTGCTCTGACATGTCTGCTTCCTCCTGTGTCTTACACTCTTCTTTCAGTTTCACTTGATCACATGACCAACCAGTCTAATAGTTGCCTAGGCAACTTCTCCTGCAGAATGTATACAGGTGCAAATGTTCAACAGGAAGGGCTACATTCTCCCCCTTGTAAAATCCTTGCCTTCCACTGGCAAGGTTCCACCAAGAGGTAAATTGAAAAAACAAAACATATAAATAATAATAAATGCACTAACAGTCCTATAAACAAATGTTAACTATCTTACAGTTTATTCTAGTACAGAGAGGTTCCAACATTCATAATGTCCGCAACCGCATACAGTAAATCAACTATTTTAGATTGTACCTGGGGCATATGTACATAACTGGGTTCTCCGACTTGATCGTAAGTAAGAACCCTGGGAGGCTGTCGTATTCTAGTACCCAGTCTCTGTTCTCTCTGAGGAAGTCCAGAATGTTCCTGGGAATCTTCAGCTCTGGCCACTTGGGTGGGGAGGTCACCAGATGCTTGAGACCCTGGCTTTCCCATGATACAAGAGTCTCTTTTTGGGGTCCCAGGCACAAAGTTGGGGCTGTTGGGATTCAATGTAGAGGAGGCTAAGGGAGGAGAGGAAGGAAAGTGCTGTGTTTCCTCAGCAGGAGGAGACCACCATTGATCATCAGCACTAAGAGCTTCTGGGGTCTCTACTGCCTCATTTTCAGGACTCTCCGTTGTGCTTTTCTCCCATTCACTACTACTCCCTTCCTCTTCATCGATATAGGCTATTGGTAGTAGATGGTTCCTATGCCAAGCTTTTATCCGGCCTTCTGGGCCTTTTATATTATACACTGGCAGCCCCTTTAGCTTAGACACAACTTCAAATAGGGTATCCTTCCATCTGTCTGCTAATTTGTGTTTCCCAGGTACCCCTAGATTCCGGAGGAGAACCTTATCTCCCGCTTGGACTTCCTGATGCTTCACTTTGGTATCGTATCTTCTTTTGTTGCGTTCCTCCATTTTTGCCGCAGCTTGAGTGGCCAACTCGTAGGCACTGTGAAGGTTTTGTCTGAGGGTCCTCACATACTGGAAGTGAGAGTCTGACTTTGTCCCATCTGGGGACACCCCCAACCGGACATCTATCGGTAGTCTGGCTTCCCTTCCAAACATTAGGAAATAGGGTGAGAATCCTGTAGACTCATGCCTTGTGCAATTATATGCGTGGACCATGGCTTCTACATGCTTACTCCAGGACCGCTTCTCCACTTGTTTCAGAGTCCCGAGCATGTCTAGGAGTGTCCTATTAAAATGCTCAGGCTGGGCATCACCCTCAGGGTGGTAGGGTGTTGTTCTGGACTTGTGAACCTGCAACATATCCAGCAGTTCTTTGATCAGCTTACTCTCAAAGTCTCTACCTTGATCAGAATGTATTCGATTGGGCAGACCGTAGTGCATAAAATATTTCTGCCAGAGGACCTTGGCTACGGTCACAGCCTTCTGGTCTTTAGTGGGAAAAGCCTGAGCGTATCTGGTGAAATGGTCTGTTACTACCAGAACATTCCCAATTCCGGTAGTATCATTCTCAATACATAGATAGTCCATGCACACAAGATCAAGGGGTCCTGTACTTCTCAGGTGGCCCATAGGGGCAGCTCTCACAGGCAGAGTCTTTCTCTGAATACATCTTCTGCAGGTCTTCACATAATGTTCAACATGTTCTCTCATGCGAGGCCAATAGAACCGGTCTTGTACCAGGCCATAGGTCTTGTCTACCCCAAGATGCCCATGTTGATCATGGAGAGCTCTCAGGACCATTCCCCGATATCTATGAGGTAACACTAGCTGCTTTCGACCAGGGTGGTCATGGTATTTTATAATTCTATAAAGGATTCCATCTTCTAGATGTAGTTTACTCCATTCTCTCCGGTACAAATCTCTTTGTCCAATGGGAAGGGAGCTCAGTAATTTAGGGTTCTTGGCTCTCATTGCCTTGAGGACTGTACCTATATACCAGTCCTGTGACTGGGCTTTCTTCTTGTCTTCATTGGTTATGTGAGACCACTGTTGGAGCATTGCTGGAGCACAGAATACCTCTGGTACGGCTTCTGGGGAGTGACATATGGAGTCTATTCCTCTGAGTTCAGAGAACTCATCCTGCCTCTCAGCCACTACATATGTTTGGCACAGGGCTCCTACCCCAGGCACAGGGATTTCTTCCCATTCCTCCTTTTCTTCATGAGGAGGAAGTCCAGGTCTGTGGGACAGAGCATCCGCACTGACATTCTTAGGGCCTGGCTTGTATTTAAGGCTGAAACTATAGTTTGACAATGCTGCCAGCCACCTATGCCCTGTGGCATCCAGCTTTGCTGTTGTTTGAATATAAGTAAGTGGATTGTTATCCGTCCTTACCTCGAATGTTGCTCCATATAAATAGTCATGTAACTTGTCCACAATTGCCCACTTGAGCGCCAAGAATTCTAGCTTATGGACCGGATAGTTTTTCTCTGCACCAGTTAGACTTCTACTTATGTAGGCCACTGGTCTTAACCCTTCTGGGTAGCTCTGATGCAATACGGCCCCTAGGCCTTCCATACTGGCATCAACATGGAGCACATATGGTTTCTCGGGATCTGAATATGCCAATACAGGAGCTTCTGTGAGTCTTTTCTTCAAGATTAAGAAGGCTTTTTTTTCGCATCCTGGGGTCCATTTCTTTCCGAAGGAGTCTTTAGGACTTGGCGCCTTAACACCCTCTATAGCTGAGGTAGTCTTTAACAGGTTGTGTAGCTCTCGAGCAATCTTTGAATAGTCTTTCACAAACCTCCGGTAGTAACCGCAGAATCCAAGAAATGAGCGCAGCTCACTGATGTTATCTGGCCTGGGCCAGTTCATCACCGCTTCAATTTTGGTCGGGTCAGTTGTCACACCTTGTGCGGAAACAATGTGACCTACATATGTAACAGAGTTCTGGGCAAATCGACATTTGTCTATTGATAATTTCAGACCCTCTGCTTGGAGTCGATCCAACACCTTCAGCAATCGCCGTTCGTGCTCTTCTGGTGTCCTTCCAAACACTATGAGGTCATCAAGATAGACTAGGCACTCTTTGGGATTCATATCCCCCACAGTCTTCTCCATCAGCCTTTGAAAGGTGGCGGGAGCTCCAGTGACCCCTTGGGGCATCCTGGTAAACTCGTAGAATCCCAAGGGACAGATGAAAGCTGTCTTTTCCTGATCCTCCTTCTTCATGGGTACCTGATAATACCCAGACCTCAAGTCCAGGACGCTGAACCACTGGCTTCCAGAAAGGGCATCTAGCAGATCTTCTATCCGTGGCAGAGTATATTGATCTGGCACAGTCCTTTTGTTTAAAGTCCGATAGTCTATGCAAAGCCGGACTGTGCCATTCTTTTTCCTAACTACCACTATGGGTGAGGCATATGGACTTCTGGACTCTTTAATAATGCCAGATTCTTCCATCTGTTTGAGTATATCCCGGACATCTTCCACATCTTGAGGGGGTATTCTCCTTGATCTTTCTCTGAAAGGAGCTGGGTCAGAAAGTCTGATAGCATGTATGGCACTCTTTGCACATCCCACATCCATTTCTTTCCTGGAGAAAACTTTCTCTCGAGTAGCTAATTTGGATCGGAGGCTATCTCTCCACTTTGGTGGTAGAGGAGAATCTTCCAGTTCAAAAACTATAGGTCCTTCATGATCACCTCCCTGTTCTGCCTTTACAGACATTACTGAAGAGACTTGGTCCAACAAGTGAATCACACCAATCTTCTGGTGACAATCAATTCTGATCTCTGTGGGTGTTAAGTTTCTTATCATTATGGGAAAATCTTTACACCAGTGATTCCGCCAGTCTTTCACCTCAGGTATGAGAGTCCACCCTTTTTTTGCATCCTCCTCAGGCAAGGACTCAATGAGGTATTGCCTGGTTCCTCCTGATATTTCATGGTGCATAGATGCTATGGCTCGTAGAGTCTTAGTCTCTCCAGGCTTTACAAATAAAGGTTCTTTCCCCGAGTAGTGGCATGATCCTGGTCTAGCTTGTAGGGCTAGTCGATGGCATTCTTTCCCTAGAACAGGGCTGACTTCCATCAGTCTGGTTAGAGATACATCTCCCACTTCAGTTAGGTAGGCCCTGAACATGTCCTGCACCATTCTTGCGTTGGTACCCAAAATTATTGGGGCGCACATTGTTTTCTTCATGGAGCATACAAGAGCTTCCAATTCCATAGGGCAGATCATTCCTGTGTTTAACTGTGGGATTGTTATTGTCACTCTTATACATCCCTCTACAGGCTGGGCCTGAGATCCCACTCCCCACAACTGCAACTCTCCTGCTGGCTCCAGGGGAATATGTTTTAGATGATGGTCATAGAAGTCTCTATTAATGATGGTGACCTGGGATCCAGTATATAACAAGGCCGAGGCATGAATATCTTCTATTTGTAACTGTATCAGAGATTTGGGCCCGATCTTGGCCCCCACAGATAATATGGGTGTGGTTCTTTTTCCTCTTTTCCTGAAAGGACTGGTAGCTTGAGCCTCCTCCAGCTCAATAGCTAGCACATCCACTTCTGTATCTGATGAATTAGTGGGACACTCCCGCTTGAAATGCCCTGATTTTCCACACTTAAAACAGTTCCCTCGGGGGGACTGTTCCTCTGGGAATAACCTTCCTGTTGTCTCCCTGCGGTGCTGCCTCCTGGTAGGAGAATAATCTGTTCTTCTTGGCGATGACTTAGACAATAATTCTAATTCAGCTACCTTTTTTTTAAGGACGAACAGTTCCATATCCTCTTTATCTGCAGCTTTAGAAGAATTTCCTTTTTGTGGAGGAGATGGGGACATTTGGTTCTCCAGTATTTTTGCTTTTCGGATCAGTGTGGAATAGGACAAGACTTGATCATCCAACTTAACTCTTAACATGATCATGACTGGATCATTGCTAAGGCCTCCCTTCTGAATTTGTTTGGATAGTCGAGCATCCAACTCAGATGCAGTGACTGCTCCATTATGAAACAGTTTTCCCAGTGACAATTGTAATCGATTGATATAGTCTGAAGCTTTCTCATGTTCCTTCTGTTTAGTGGCTAGGAACTTGATTAATAGATCATCAGAGTCCTCAGATTTTCCATACGCATCCTGCAAAACTTTCAGGTAATCTTGTGCGGTAGCTTGTTCATTCACTTCCCTAAACAGCCTTATCATATTTGTAGCTGGGAAACGAAGACTCTCCATTATCCGTTGTTTTTTTATGTTATCCGTACAAGACCATTCTTCCAATAATTGTACAGCATTATCCTTCCAGGCCTTAAAGGGCTCCTCCCCGGCAGGAACAGGTTGATTCCCAGAAAACACTTTCAGCTTACGGTAACTGTGGGTATGGGTAGCTGTTACTATGGCTTCTGAGAGTTTTTGCAGTATTTCAGATATGTTACTCTCTCCTGAACTTGTGGTTCTCAATAGGGAATCGCCTGGTTTTGGGGATGTTGGAGATGAGGGAACCACTAGATCTGGGGTCTTAGGGGCAGTTGTCCCTTGCACACTGGAAAAGTAGACATTTCGTTTGGGGATGGCCCCAGTCTCTACAGGGGTAACCGGTAATCTCCTGGGGGGTTTCTCTGACAAAGGGGACAGAATCTGGGAATAACTTGATACATTAAAGTCTCTTTGGCCTATAGTGGAGGGTTGCTGCAGTGTAACTCCTTCCTCCTTATCAGGGAGAGCGTACACTAAGCGACATCCTTCAGGAGCTGTTTCAAGAAGGTATAGACATGTAGGCCTATGACGGCCTCTCAAATCTGCATGGGAATATACTAACATGTAAATTTGACCGTATGAATCATGCAGGATGTCTCTGATGGTAGCCATCTCTATTCCCAGTATAATCTCTACGCACTTGGTGACATGTTTTATCTCACTATAGGGAGGTACCTGGCATATCATCACTGCATGATGCAATGGTACCTTCTGTTGCTGGGCCCAATCTGTTACAAATGGGAGTGTGGGCCGGGGAATTAACGGATCCTTACTGGGTGTACCCCAATTTATCTCAGCAGTACCACCAAATGTAACGGGGTTTGGCCTAGGCCCACAATTACCCCTGTGGGTCTTTACCCCAGCTACCTCCATGTGCTCTGCAGGCTGATCCTGAGTCTCCGCTACCTGGGAGTTGGGGTACATGACTGTGGCAGTGCCTCCACCTGACTGGGCATCCAGGGCAAGAATGGGTTTCCCAGACAGGAACATAATAAATAACTACAACACACACAGTAATAACAGTAAAACAGTATGAACATGTATTAAAGGATTATGGTAAATAAAAATAAGGCAAGAAATACAGTGGCTAACTAACACACCGACTCTCTCTAACCAGGCCCAGCACCCTCCCAAACCACCTGCGAACCCACCCTCAGGCTTCACCCTAATGGCTGATGGGTACCAGTTGGTGCACATAAATGTTGGGGCCCTTTAAGGTAATCCACATGCATGTGATGGACAGAATGCCCTGTCAGTATGACAAGGAGAGAGGATACTTCTTACCACTGACAGGATTCTGCACAGGCTGAAAGAAAACTCCAAGGTCTGCCAGTCATTTACTTTGTCTGCATTCTTCTCCACAGCTCTCTAACAGGGACAGACTGCAGCTGGCAGCATACACTAAATCAGCAGAGGAATGCTGTTACTTTACAAGATGAAGTCTGCAGCTCTCACACAGCCAGGCCTCACACACACCTTCACTGCTCTGACATGTCTGCTTCCTCCTGTGTCTTACACTCTTCTTTCAGTTTCACTTGATCACATGACCAACCAGTCTAATAGTTGCCTAGGCAACTTCTCCTGCAGAATGTATACAGGTGCAAATGTTCAACAGGAAGGGCTACATACAGTAAGTAGAAGAAGCGGAGGAAAAAGTGGTACCATCTCACTCAATGGCAGGGGACTCACCCAGCGAACCGGTCGCTCTCCTCTCTGGCGATATCCAGTCCTCAGTGCAGTCACTGCTTTACTGTGGAGAATTTTCTGTCCGTCGCGTTCTCGTGCTGCTCCGATCCACTGTAGTTGCGCTCCAAGCCTTCAGCCCCGGTAGATGACGTCACTGCTGTAGCACATTAGAATGGGTCTCCAACTCTCTCCCCGGATGAATAGCCGCAAAGTAAATGTGAGAGATAAACTGATATCTGGGACTAGCTGGTGAGAGCAAATATGCAACTACCAAAGAACAAAACAGTCCCAGATTCAGTTATATAAAAAGTTAATCTTTAATCAATCCATCTTAATAACAGCAATGGTATAATCTTTAAAAGTCAGACAGGTAGCACAGAGGTGTGAGTCTGATGCGTTTCAGTTCCGTAGAGCCGTAATCATAGACCTTAACCCTTGCACTTCCTGTATGGTTTAAATAACCTGGTCATTAAAAACAAGTGTGTGCACCTGGACTCTGATCAATTCTAATGCAGTGAAAATATCACTCTAAAGCTTTGCTGAATTGATGCTTAGTTTTCAAAAATGCTTATATTATTAATGTATACTATAACAATACAAATATAACAATTTCCTATGTCAATATTGTATTAGCATATTGCATGTATGTTAACATTTTTCGTATAACAACTTTAGTAACTTCATAATAAATATTTTTGTGCATTTCTATGGCTGAGTGTTAAAGAATGTTTATAATGTCACAAATTCCCTAATAGAGAGGGGCTCAAGAAGGGGGGGAGGAGGGGGAAAGGGAAGGGATAAAGGAAGGGCGGGGGGAAGGGGGGATATCCAGGTTCAACCTAATGATATGTTATGGGGATTACTCCCAGTGATTTATCAAATCAAATCTACTATTAAGGCCCTGCGGAATCCTGGATCTCAATCTGAAGATCCAATAGATTTCCCTTTTGCTTAGGGTCTCCTCCAGATTACCTCCCCTATGGTTTTTAGTGGCCTTCTCAATTATATTCCACTTGAAACAGTGGATGTTCTTCTCATGAACATCAATGAAATGTTTAGCTATTGGGCTGACTTTTTCTTCTCATTTTTCTAGTATGGGAATGAGCATCTTTTAGGTTGGTAATATTCGAGATATGCTCTCTGATCTTCTCCCTTACTTCTCGGGTAGTTTTACCCACATAATCGATAGAACATTCTTGACACGTTATCACATAGATCACATTGTAGGTTCTACAGTTAACACAAGTTTGGATGTCTATTGTTTCACCAGTAACACTTGCTTGAAAAGAGCTGCCTAATCTAATGTATTTACATGCCTTGCAATTATGATAACTACATTTATAATTGCCTTTGGCCTCTAACCAAGAAGATCTTGGCATCATTAACACATAATATTATAAAAGCGTTTCATTGATGACCTTATATTTGTGTGGGCTGGGAATGAAGAAGATGTAGAGGGCTTTGTACATCATATCAATGTCAATGATTGTAATCTCCAATTTACTTTTGAAACAGATCAATTCCCTATCAATTATTTGGATCTTACTTTATATGTAGACTATAGCCATCCAGGGAGTATTTTCACTACACTATATAGGAAGCCCATTTCCAGGAATGCATTGATCCACCCAAAGAGTAACCATCCTCAACAAGCCTTTAAAGCAATTGCTAAAGGCCAATTCATGTACATTTGAAGGTTGCTATTCGCGAGAAGCCAAAATTCTGGAAAAACAACTAAAAGAAAGAGGCTTTCCAAAAAAGGTGATAAAAAACTACAAGTACCCCATATGTATAGGGAAGACTTGATTCAAGACAAAAAAGTTCCAAAACCTGAGAAAGATACACCAAAAAACAAAATACAGTTTGTCACTCAATATTCAAATGAATATAGACAGATATGTAATATATTGAAGAGGTAAAACCCTATGAAACATTCTTTCGCCCACACTACCCAAAAAGCAGATGCCAAGATCTTCTTGGTTAGAGGCCAGAAGATGCTCATTCACATACTAGAGAAAAGCAAGAAGAAGGAGTCAGCCCAATAGCTAAATATTTCATTGATGTTCATGAGAAGAACATCCACTGTTTCAAGTGGAATATAATAGAGAATGTCACTTAAAAACCCTAGGGGAGGTAATCTGTAGGAGACCCTAAGCAAAAGGGAAATCTATTGGATGTTCAGATTGAGATCCAGGATTCCGCAGGGCCTTAATAGAAGATTTGATTTGATAAATTACTGGGAGTAATCCCCATAACATAACATTAGGTTGAACCTGGATATCCCCCACCTCGCCCCCGCCCTTCCCCTATTCCCCCCCCCCCCGTTCATGAGACCCTCTCTATTAGGGAATTTCTGACATTATAATCACCAGACCCCTTTAAATTAGAAACCGGATATATTAATGATGTCCAATGTATTACCCTCTACTATATGATAATATGCCAATTACCTCAGTGTTAAAATAGATACCTGCAACCTATGGTTACCTAGTATATTTATGCACTTATGATTATAGGGGATGTAACATTCTTTAGAGACATCTGACTGAGTTGACTGATAAGCATTTATTGTCATTCAGATAACACTCAGCCATAGAAATGCACAAAAATATTTATTATGAAGTTACTAAAGTTGTTATACGAAAAATGTTAACATACATGCAATATGCTAATACAATATTGACATAGGAAATTGTTATATTTGTATCGTTATAAGTATACATTAATAATATAAGCATTTTTGCAAACTAAGCATCAATTCAGCAAAGCTTTAGAGTGATATTGTCACTGCATTAGAATTGATCAGAGTCCAGGTGCACACACTTGTTTTTAATGACCAGGTTATTTAAACCATACAGGAAGTGCGAGGGTTAAGGTCTATGATTACGGCTCTACGGAGCTGAAACCTGTCAGACTCACACCTCTGTGCTACCTGTCTAACTTTTAAAGATTATATCATTGCTGTTTTTAAGATGGATTGATTAAAGATGAACTTTTTATATAACTGAATCTGGGACTGTTTTGTTCTTTGGTACTTGAACCCTGTCAAATCCTCTCAGGTAAATTTTAACATTTGATGTGAAGAAATCAAAAATGAAATCCAAGGTTTAGGGAATACACTAACTTAGCTATAATTAAAATTTAACTTTTATTGGGGTCAAAAATAAAATAGGAAAAACTTTAAAAACACACTTAGGTACCGATTGTAGTCTACTTGGCTTGGCGTGACGATGTCACGTAATACCTAGAATTTATCAACAAACACTCTTGTGTGCAATTTGTGTTGCAATCAATTTACCTGCTTTTATTCAGTTAAATAAACGTGTATATTTATACTGATACTGAGTATAGATTCTATGCAGGTATGATATATAGAGTATCTTTAATTGAAAGTCTCTAGTGGTGAGAAAATAGTTAGTATGTTCGTGAAAAACTAGAGTTCAAATTATATTATAGGAACATTTACTGGTATTGCCACGTTTTTCTCTACAATACCTAAAAGTTATGTTAATGGAGTGATGACTGGATTATCAACCTATCTCACTAGAGCAGGAGTAATATACTAAATGGTATATTGATGAATTTGTGTGGCCACCACAAAACGGTAGATTAATACTTAAGTTGTACAATAAATGGTCTCCATATAGTATATGGATATTGGAAGTGTTATTGATAGACCAGTTTCTTGACACCGTTAACAGGTGAGATTTCCTTGTGTACCAAAGTTGTACGCTAGGCTATCTTCACCAATATATTAACCCCTTAAGGACCAGCGACGTACCCTGTATGTCGCTGGCCTTTTTTTGGGACTTGATTGTTTTATAGCGCGGTCTTGCCACCAGCGTTGAGACTGCTCTATTCCACAAAGCCTGCTGGAGGGAGGGAATTAATAGCGTGTTCTTGCTAGACGTGCTATTATGTCCTGAAAAACCCCTTAACGACCAGTGGCATATAGGGTACATTGTGGTCATTAAGGGGTTAATATACAATTATAGTTATTATTACGGTTCAGATTTTAGCTGGTTATAACCTGTATTTGTGTCATCATGTACAGTTGAAGATAAATCTTGTACTGCAGGTACGTTCTAACTGAATAAGTTTAGTAAAGAACTAAATCTTTCACTTGTTCAAATAGCAGATTCTGAGTATAGTATTTATTTGCTTGCTCGGTTGTATGAGAGATTAGCTGTGTCTCTAGACCCCCACACATGCGTATTACAGTCTAAATATTTCTCATATACTCTGTAATGTGTCAGTATTTTACCAAAGTATTTGTGCATTAGTGTGTGCCGACATTCGCTGCTTTCTGTGTGTAATATACTTGTATATACCTCAGATTAAGCAAAACCGCTTTTCGTTAAGTTAGATATATTACCAGCTATGACCATCTACAAATCATAAAAGGGCAGATTTTAGGTATAATATTTATTTGCTTGCTCAGTTGTCTGAGAGGTTAACTGTGTCTTTGTTCCCACACACATACGTATTTCAGTCTGAATATTTAGAAACGGTACAATGTCTCGAATACACTGTTATATAGTAATAATTCACAAGACTGTTTGTGTATTAGCGTGTGCTGATGCCGGCTGCTTTATAAATGTAATAGATTTGTATATATCTCCATTTAAGCAGAACCGGTTTCCATTCAGTTAGGTATACTAACAGCTGTGACCATCTATTGATCTAAAAAGGCAGATTCTGAGTATAATACTTATTTACTTGCTCAATTATATAAGAGGTTAACTGTATCTCTATTCACACACAGCCGTGTATCATAGTTTGAATATTTAACAATGTTGCAATGACTCAAATGCACTGTTGTGTGACCGTACTTCACAAGACTGTTTGTGCATTAGCGTGTGCCGGCATTTGCTACTTTTTGTATGTAATATGCTTTTGTATACCTCAATTATGAATACAAACGTTTTCCGTTAGGTTAGGTATACTAATTATACTAACAGCTGTGACCGTTACCTGCCTGAAAGAGTAATATGCTCTCAAGCATTCTCTCACACAGTAGGTTAGTTAATAAAACAATATTGCCAGTTACACTTTGCTAGCCAGACAATTGTTGATATTTAAGCATTAATAGCCTTCAGTAGAGTCTGGATAGATACAGTGAAAAGACTACAGTAATTGAATCGGTAGCTTAAGGCTTACTAAAAACACAGGAGCTCCTAGGACTCCTCACCATTGCCCTAACGTCCCTGACATGTTTCGCCACGTAACGTGGCTTTTTCAAAGGTGAACGCGCTGCACTGTAGTCGGCTATTTAAGGCTGCTGATTATCACACCCCCAATGGGCGTATCATTGCCATCTGACCTATCGATGTAAGGTATAAACATTCGTCATAGATAGGTGGATATTAGTGAATTTTCGTCGATAAAATTTAACTGTTTCTTAGCCATCAAAGGATTGGGCATGATTTTTAGATTGAACTATCATCTTGTTAGAGTTGGAAGTGGAGAGTCTGAATTTGCTATCTTACGATGTCTCCGTGAACTCTGTGCAATTGAATACTTTTACACTTAGATAAGATTTAAATAGTTTCTACCTAAATTAATTGTACTATTGTTATCAACATGATGCTAACTTAGTGAGATTGAATATGATCTTATAATGTGCTCGTGTCAATTCTGTTATCTCTGTACAATACATGGGATTGTAAATAAATAAAAGATAACTCAGATTAAACTGAGTTGCTACTGTCGTAACAGTGTTGGTGGATTTCATAGAGTTACAGTACAACTGTCTGATACGAAAACAACAGAATAACATTGCAGCATGTGATTAACCCATGTTATGTAACTTAGAAATATTACCATTATCATATGTGCAACTGTTCTGCTTTGGTGCATTACTGAAATCGTTTTTTTATTCCAAAGTTATAAACTCCCTGTCAAGTTTAGGATACATAATTGAGTGATAAATAATTGAAATCATTAGATTTAAACGTGAATTGTTGTGTAAGTTGACTTGACTAATACTAATGTGTGATGTTGTGATATTAGTCATTTTAAAGTGATAAGGACTGCATACATTAAGTGCATATATATAATGTGAGTGAATATATTCTGCTTGTGTATCTAAGATAGGATCAGCTAGTGTATAAGGTCAACCAACAAGAAAATTATCATTTATAAAATAAAGAGTTAAAGTGACAAAAAAAATTGTTTATGTTTTAAGATTTAAATAAAGAATTGTCTACAACAATTCATTGAGAATAATATTATGTGAAAATAAATTAGAAGGGTGAAACAAATCATGTGTGAAATTGTGAATATCATTAAATTTAATATCTTGAAAGGGAAAAGAAGGGGGTTTAATTTTGGACTTTATGATAATTCAATAGTCACCCCATAGTTATTAGAGGTGATATTGAAAAAGCACATTTTTTCTACATAGTTTGGTAGTATTTAATTTGAGAAAAGCATTTTCTTTACTGTGACAGGGTATTTACACGAAGTTCTTATAGAAAAGAGACAAAGTTATTGAATTCATTTAGTCCATAGGGTTGGACAGTATTCAATAGAAAAATCCATTTACTCTCTGCTTGGAGTAACATATTCTCCAAATTTCCACCTCTTATGCCCAATTCTTTCTTTTCAATACCAAAGCATTTGAGATCCGATTGTTTTGAATTGTGACGCTTAAGAAAATGGCGTGCTACTGAAGTCACATTTTTACCCTCCTGTGCATCTTTAGCAGCATTTTTAATGTTCCTCAGATGTTCTTGAAGTCTTGTTCTGACTTTCCTCGTTGTCATCCCAACATAGATCATGTTACATTTACATTGAAGGGCATAAATTACACCCTCTGATTTGATGTAAGATTTGATCTTATGCCTTTTGTTGAATCGATCACAAATTTCTTCCTTTTTTATCATGAAACTGCATGTACTACAGGTACCACATTTGAATGAGCCTTGTTTGAATGCTCCCTTGGTTTTCGGACCTTGTAGATGACTAGGACTGATTAAGTCCTTGAGATTACGAGTTCTTCTATATCCCGTATGGACCCTTTCTCCCAAGATTCGTGATAAAATCGGGTCAGAGGTTAGTATGTGCCAGTTGTTTTGTAGGATATTCACAATTTGGGTGCTCTTTGGATTGTAAGTAGAGATGAATCTAATTTGGTCTTGCTGAGATTTATTTTTCTTTTTCAGTAGGTCCCGTCTAGATGTATTTCTAGCTTTAGATTCTGCTTTTTTAATGGATCTACGACTGTATCCTCTGGATATGAGTCTTTCGGTAACCTCTTTAGCTCTCTGTTTATAATTGTCCTCAGTGGAACAATTCCGTCTCATTCGGAGAAATTCACCCCCTGGTGAAGTAAGCTGTTGGTAGCTGTACTTTTACGGTGAACGTCCATTGCTAATGTAAAATTTTAATTATAGCTAAGTTAGTGTCTTCCCTAAACCTTGGATTTCATTTTTGATTTCTTCACATCAATATTACTCAATAAGTGACCTGTGAGTGCTTTCAAAGTGTATTCTTTCCCCTTTTTGCTCCAGTAATCAATGTTATACACATAGCACCAAACTTAGCCATTTAGTTGGCTGATAACACAAAAGGCCTTATAAGTTGGCCAGATATTAAATAAATCAGGTCCTATATATACCTGTAGTGCCATTGGTAACTTTTCCAATAAATTTTAACATTTATCATGCAACATTCAACATGGCTTAACATGTCAAAAGCGTGTAAAATGTGGCATGGCATATAAAAAGTGATTATTTAACAACAATTAAATGTCCTCCCCCTCTTCATTGACCAGTCCTCCGGTGTTGAATAGTAAATATAGTATAGTAATAAAAAAGGCAAAAAAGACTAATAAAAAACAATCAATTATGTGAATTTGGAACCCCTGTTATTGAAAAGAAATGTGTATAAGGTTTTTTTTGCTGTAGATTTGTGGTTGATAACATGCAGTACTTCGATCAGCATCATAAATTACAATTTGTTTTTTTTTTGGTTTGTGATATCCTTTAATCATAATCATTATCATAAATGATATGTAAAACAAATAAAAGTAAATTGCAAAACTATTTTACTACAACTAAATAAACATTTTATATTGCAATTATCAATGTTTTTCATGTCCCTTTTATTTACTAACACCACATAAAGGGCTAGATTACGAGTTGAAAGCTATTTTGCGCTCCTGTTCACGTGTTGACTTAGCAAGACGGAGGCTTTTTGCATGTGTTTGGTTGCGCACGTATAACAAGTTGAAATTAAAAAGTTTGAGCAAAAGCAAAACCCAACACACACAAAAAGATAGACTTTTTGTAATGTCACAATCGCATTAATATATGTCCCCCATAAACTTAAATGAAACACGCAAACTGCGTGTAAGGCAGATTGAGGTTCGTAATTTAGGACCAACATGGTCGGGTTAGTGCACATGAAGAATTGATTTTCAATGTGTGTTATTGAAATATTAAACTATTAAAAATATTAATAAAAATGATTTGAAATTATTATACATGCTGTAATATATATATATATATATATATATATACAGTATATATATAGAAACAGAACTTTGCAGACTGCAGCACACATTAGGTCCTTCAGTCTGTCTTTTTATACCGTGCTGAACCCAGGAGAGTTTGGACAAATGGACACTCTTGTATTACCATTTGAAGTGGCTATTGCCACTCTGTTTTACTATGCTCATTAATTACCTCATATTAAAATTGAGGGGTTTAAATGTAAGCAGTCATTTTAGAGAAACTTGTTTAATAAAATTTGTTTAAAAACGGTATTTTGTTTTTTCTGCGTTATTTATCTATACATACTACTGGGAAACATCTGGGAAACGAGAGAACCTACCATACCCCAGGAATCACCAGAGGAACGTAAAGATCATAGCCAAGAAAGGAAGATTTACTATACCCCAAGAAACACTAGAAGAAAGCAAAGGTCTTAATCAACAGAGGAGAGTCGAGGAGAGCCGTGCAGCTTGGAAAGACAGGACCGACCGCACACAGATTTATTGTAACCTTGAAGGGTCGATCCTACAGCGCCTGACTCCTGTGTCTACAACTTACCTCATATGATTGTGGGTATTTCCTGTAAGTAGTTAATCCAGAAGATTACCAATTTGTTGTGCACCTGCTGAGGTGTCATGTACACATATACCATAATTTTTCAAAATCACCTATGAACTACGTGTTTGCAAATTATTATTGGTTGCATTTTTTATACTATTCAGGATTATATATTTGTGATTTCATCTCTAAAAGTGTTGTAGGCAAAGTGTCATTATAAGCTCAGGAATGTGGCTGCACCTCACTGACGAGGCCCATAGGAGGCCGAAACGATCGTCTGGGGTTGTCATGTTCCTTGTTCAGAGGAGAATTGCCTGGTATTTCGGGGCTGGACTGACCTTACTTGGCAGGATCAGACTGATATACTTCAGGAAAGTTTTCTTCTGTGAAACACACATTGGTCTAAAAGAGGCTGCTTCCGGGTGGTAAATCGCCATAGAACAAGCCACTGAGCTGTTGTTCGTTCCTGGTAGAGCGCTTCTCTCTTCGAATGCAAATTATTATGACCCTGGGGAGGTCTCCCTATGGGTGATGGGGGAAACCAGACGTGGACTCCTTGCCCAGTGTGCTTAGAGGAATGTGGCTGCACCTCACTGACGAGGCCCATAGGAGGACGAAACGATCGTCTGGGGTTGTCATGTTCCTTGTTCAGAGGAGAATTGCCTGGTATTTCGGGGCTGGACTGACCTTACTTGGCAGGATCAGACTGATATACTTCAGGAAAGTTTTCTTCTGTGAAAAGCACACTGGTCTAAAAGAGGCTGCTTCCGGGTGGTAAATCGCCATAGAACAAGCCACTGAGCTGTTGTTCGTTCCTGGTAGAGCGCTTCTCTCTTCGTATGCAAATTATTATGACCCTGGGGAGGTCTCCCTATGGGTGATGGGGGAAACCAGACGTGGACTCCTTGCCCAGTGTGCATAGAGGAATGTGGCTGCACCTCACTGACGAGGCCCATAGGAGGCCAAAATGATCGTCTGGGGTTGTCATGTTCCTTGTTCAGAGGAGAATTGCCTGGTATTTCGGGGCTGGACTGACCTTACTTGGCAGGATCAGACTGATATACTTCAGGAAAGTTTTCTTCTGTGAAAAGCACACTGGTCTAAAAGAGGCTGCTTCTGGGTGGTAAATCGCCATAGAACAAGCCACTGAGCTGTTGTTCGTTCCTGGTAGAGCGCTTCTCTCTTCGTATGCAAATTATTATGACCCTGGGGAGGTCTCCCTATGGGTGATGGGGGAAACCAGACGTGGACTCCTTGCCCAGTGTGCTTAGAGGAATGTGGCTGCACCTCACTGACGAGGCCCATAGGAGGCCGAAACGATCGTCTGGGGTTGTCATGTTCCTTGTTCAGAGGAGAATTGCCTGGTATTTCGGGGCTGGACTGACCTTACTTGGCAGGATCAGACTGATATACTTCAGGAAAGTTTTCTTCTGTGAAAAGCACACTGGTCTAAAAGAGGCTGCTTCCGGGTGGTAAATCGCCATAGAACAAACCACTGAGCTGTTGTTCGTTCCTGGTAGAGCGCTTCTCTCTTCGTATGCAAATTATTATGACCCTGGGGAGGTATCCCTATGAGTGATGAGGGAAACCAGACGTGGACTCCTTGCCCAGTGTGCTTAGAGGAATGTGGCTGCACCTCACTGACGAGGCCGATAGGAGGACGAAACGATCGTCTGGGGTTGTCATGTTCCTTGTTCAGAGGAGAATTGCCTGGTATTTCGGGGCTGGACTGACCTTACTTGGCAGGATCAGACTGATATACTTCAGGAAAGTTTTCTTCTGTGAAAAGCACACTGGTCTAAAAGAGGCTGCTTCCGGGTGGTAAATCGCCATAGAACAAGCCACTGAGCTGTTGTTCGTTCCTGGTAGAGCGCTTCTCTCTTCGTATGCAAATTATTATGACCCTGGGGAGGTTTCCCTATGGGTGATGGGGGAAGCCAGACGTGGACTCCTTGCCCAGTGTGCTTAGAGGAATGTGGCTGCACCTCACTGACGAGGCCCATAGGAGGCCGAAACGATCGTCTGGGGTTGTCATGTTCCTTGTTCAGAGGAGAATTGCCTGGTATTTCGGGGCTGGACTGACCTTACTTGGCAGGATCAGACTGATATACTTCAGGAAAGTTTTCTTCTGTGAAAAGCACACTGGTCTAAAAGAGGCTGCTTCCGGGTGGTAAATCGCCATGGAACAAGCCACTGAGCTGTTGTTCGTTCCTGGTAGAGTGCTTCTCTCTTCGTATGCAAATTATTATGACCCTGGGGAGGTCTCCCTATGGGTGATGGGGGAAACCAGACGTGGACTCCTTGCCCAGTGTGCTTAGAGGAATGTGGCTGCACCTCACTGACGAGGCCCATAGGAGGCCGAAACGATCGTCTGGGGTTGTCATGTTCCTTGTTCAGAGGAGAATTGCCTGGTATTTCGGGGCTGGACTGACCTTACTTGGCAGGATCAGACTGATATACTTCAGGAAAGTTTTCTTCTGTGAAAAGCACACTGGTCTAAAAGAGGCTGCTTCCAGGTGGTAAATCGCCATGGAACAAGCCACTGAGCTGTTGTTCGTTCCTGGTAGAGCACTTCTCTCTTCGTATGCAAATTATTATGACCCTGGGGAGGTATCCCTATGAGTGATGGGGGAAACCAGACGTGGACTCCTTGCCCAGTGTGCTTAGAGGAATGTGGCTGCACCTCACTGACGAGGCCCATAGGAGGACGAAACGATCGTCTGGGGTTGTCATGTTCCTTGTTCAGAGGAGAATTGCCTGGTATTTCGGGGCTGGACTGACCTTACTTGGCAGGATCAGACTGATATACTTCAGGAAAGTTTTCTTCTGTGAAAAGAACACTGATCTAAAAGAGGCTGCTTCCGGGTGGTAAATCGCCATAGAACAAGCCACTGAGCTGTTGTTCGTTCCTGGTAGAGCGCTTCTCTCTTCGTATGCAAATTATTATGACCCTGGGGAGGTCTCCCTATGGGTGATGGGGGAAACCAGACGTGGACTCCTTGCCCAGTGTGCTTAGAGGAATGTGGCTGCACCTCACTGAAGAGGCCCATAGGCGGCCGAAACGATCGTCTGGGGTTGTCATGTTCCTTGTTCAGAGGAGAATTGCCTGGTATTTCGGGGCTGGACTGACCTTACTTGGCAGGATCAGACTGATATACTTCAGGAAAGTTTTCTTCTGTGAAAAGCACACTGGTCTAAAAGAGGCTGCTTCCGGGTGGTAAATCGCCATAGAACAAGCCACTGAGCTGTTGTTCGTTCCTGGTAGAGCGCTTCTCTCTTCGTATGCAAAGTATATATATATATATATATATATATATATATATATATATATATCCTAAATAATAAATGGCCAAGTATGTTTGTCAGATGCAGTCATGCGCAGTAGAGACTGCACGTGACAAACATACCTGGCCATTTGGATCCTGACACTCAGCACTCAGCACAGAGCAAGGCTGAAGCGGAGTATCAGGGAGCATGGCCGATGGGAGCGTCGTGATGGGGGCATGGCCGGGCGTCCTGAGGGGCATGGCCGGGTGCAGTGAGGGGTGTGGCCGGGCGGGTGTCGCCACAATGGGGCGTGGCCGGATGGGGTGCCGCGATGGGGGCGTGGCCAGAGAGGCAAAGGCTTTCAAGTAAGAGCCAGAGAGGGAGCAGGAGAGGGGGGGAGAGCGCCAAAGAGGAAAGAGAGCCGAAGAGGAGAGAGAGCCAAAGAGGAGAGAGAGCCAAAGAGGGGGAGAGAGCCAAAGAGGGTGGGGAGAGAGAGAGCCAAAGAGGAAAGAGAGCCAAAGAGGAGAGAGAGCCAAAGAGGAGAGAGAGCAAAAGAGGGGAGAGAGC
Organism: Bombina bombina; assembly: GCF_027579735.1. Lineage (NCBI taxonomy): Eukaryota > Metazoa > Chordata > Amphibia > Anura > Bombinatoridae > Bombina > Bombina bombina. Next base: position 697,944,851 of record NC_069502.1, on the reverse strand, counting down.
CAAAGAGGGGAGAGAGAGAGCCAAAGAGGGGAGAGAGAGAGCCAAAGAGGGGAGAGAGAGAGCCAAAGAGGGGGGAGAGAGAGCCAAAGAGGGGGGAGAGAACAAAAGAGGGGGGGGGGGAGAGAGCAAAAGAAAGGGGGGAGAGAGCCAAAGAGGGGAGAGAGAGAGCAAAAGAGGGGAGAGAGAGAGCAAAAGAGGGGAGAGAGAGAGCAAAAGAAGGGAGAGAGAGAGCCAAAGAGGGGAGAGAGAGAGCCAAAGAGGGGGGAGAGGGAGCCAAAGAGGGGGGGAGAGAAAGCAAAAGAGAGGGGGGAAAGAGAGCAAGGGGTGGGACCGCTGTACTGCAAAAAATGGCCCGTGTACACAGGCTTTAGTACTAGTATATATATATAGATAGATAGATAGATAGATAGATAGATAGATAGATAGATATATAGTAGAACACAGGAGAGCACTCTCACTTCTCAGCTTAGATGCCAGAGTGCTAGTACAGGATATATTAAAGTAACAAAAACTTGCACTCGCTGGTCTTTTAAACACACTTTTTACTGTGAAAAAATAGTGACATTTCTGGGACAAAATATCCCCTTCCTCAACGTCTGAGGAAGGGGATATTTTGTCCCCGAAACATCACTATTTTTTCACAGTAAAAAGTGTGTTTAAAAGACCAGCGAGTGCAAGTTTTTGTTACTTATATATATATATATATATATATATATATATATATATAGGTACAAAGATTTTACAGCGTCTGTATATCCACTATGACAGAAGCTATGTATAAAAATGTTAATAAGAAATAATAAGCTGAAAAGTTCATGTAAGTCCTTAGGGTGTATACAATCAGTGGTGAATCTCCAAGCTTCAGCTGTTATAAAATAATAGGTGGTATTCAATACCCTTACCAGATATTACCCCAATCTAATGAGGTAAGTATGCCGCACTGGGGGTATGTGTAGATAGTTGGATCTCCTCCTTGCATCCGAATAAGTAAGTACCGCACACTTCAAGGAGAGGCTCCACTTCCGCCACTCTGTGATATTGCTTCGGTCTTTCCTGAGTATGGTATTCTCCCCTTTCCACGATATACACCTTGAAGCAGCTGGGCAGGCAGGAAGATATATTTTTATCTTTTTATATCTTTTTATCTTCCTGCCTGCCCAGCTGCTTCAAGGTGTATATCGTGGAAAGGGGAGAATACCATACTCAGGAAAGACCGAAGCAATATCACAGAGAGTGGCGGAAGTGGAGCCTCTCCTTGAAGTGTGCGGTACTTACCTCATTGGATTGAGGTTGAAGCCTTTTATACCGAGACAGAGAAGCACTCCAAGAGGCTAACCACATATCTACACAGGAAGCTTAATGGATACCTTTACCATCAGAAGCACATCCCTACATACTCCAGGAGGCTAACGAAACTGGAATAGCCATCTTATTTGGATGCAAGGAGGAGATCCAACTATCTACACATACCCCCAGTGCGGCATACTTACCTCATTAGATTGGGGTAATATCTGGTAAGGGTATTGAATACCACCTATTATTTTATATCAGCTGACGCTTGGAGATTCACCACTGATTGTATACACCCTAAGGACTTACATGAACTGTTCAGCTTATTATTTCTTATTAACATTTTTATACATAGCTTCTGTCATAGTGGATATACAGGCGCTGTAAAATCTTTGTACCCATATTTACTCTTACTGACTGGGGTTTCACATCTCATCCAGTATTTGTCTTATATAGCTGCCTTTAATATCCTACTCTTTCCTGACTAGCGCCAATTATAGAGTATCGCTTGTGTCTACTCAGAGTACTGAGTGGCCGCATTCTACTTGCACCTCTATATATATACAGTGAGGCCTCGGTTTACGAATTTAATTCGTTCTCCGGGTCGTTTCGTATTGCGAAAAATTCGTAAACCGAAACACGGTTTCCCATAGGAATTGCATTGAAAATCAATTAATGCGTTCCGGAGGTCCGAAAAAATTCAAATAAAGTGTCCAAAAAATGCTCCAAAAGGCTCCAAAAGGCTTAACAACTTGCTGCAAATGGCTCCAGTGTCTCCAAAAGGCTCCACAACTTGCTGCAAATGGCTCCAAAAGGCTTAACAACTTGCTGCAAATGGCTCCAAAAGGCTCAACAACTTGCTGCAAAATGGCTCCAAAACCTCTCCAACACCTCCACACTGGTACCCAAACTTCATTAATTCAATCATACTTGAGTATGCAGGGGGCACAGGGGCCACTGGTTTCGTATTGCAAAAAATATTCGTAAACCGAGGGGGGCAAACCGGCATTTTTGTTTCGTATTGCGAAAAAAATTCGTAAACCGAGTCAAATTTTCTTCAAATTTCGATTTCGTAAACCGAAATTTCGTATACCGAGTCGTGCGTAACCGGGGCCTCACTGTATATATATATATATATATATATATATATATATATAAATATATATATATATAGTATATATATATTATCATTTTGTGTATATATTCATCCTCTTACACCACTGACGTGTTTATAATCCATCCCACTTCAGGATTAGCGCTATTTAACCCTTTCTCATCCTCTTTATGTATATATATATATATATATATATATATATATATATATATATATAGATATATAGATAGATAGATATTCTATGGCTTATTTGGAATATTTTACAGTATGTATAATAATTTTAAATCATTTTTATCAGACAGTCTTTATATGGGTGTAACTGTACTTTTACGTGTATTTATGTTGTGTTTTTTTGCTTGCCTATCCTTTATGCAACCTCGAAGTCAAGCTAACCTAACACTCGTAAATCCTGATTGCACCTAACCGAATGCGTTTACTTTCAACTTGTAATATGCACAATATTTCCATCTCACAAAAAGCCAAGAAATGCCCAATATTGCTTGAGCACAACAGTTAGCATGCCACTCGTAATCTAGCTCAAATTGTTTATTTTTTTATTGTTCAAAAATAGGAAAATGATAAAAGATGTATTGCTTTATACAGTATCTCTTTCAGGCTGCATATAATCCAAATAATTCACGGGCTACTAGAAAGCTGTGCCTTAAAAAAAGCATATTTTGTTACATATGCAAATTGTATTGATTGTATAAAGTCTATATAAATATTGAAACTGTGCCCAGCACCTAGATACGGAATTTCTTCCATACCCTGTTAATCACAACATTAAACAGAAGTTATTTTAAAAGTACAAAATTAAGAAGTATCGTATGACAGTAACAATTCTTATATTTACCTAACGGCTTTACATAATAAGACTCATGAGATTTCTCAAAAGTGGTGATAGGAATAAAAGGAAAAAGGAATCATTCTAAAATACTTTCATTTGCTTTGCCAATGACATTATGTAAGTATGTCATAAAATGAGTACAAGTGTAATGATCATTTAAGCCTACACTTGTAATGGAAAGATAACCTTGACATACATTGATTAATTAGGATATATTAATTACTTCAATTATCATATTAATCCTTTTAAAGAAAGCTGAAAATGTTAAGCCTTTTTATGCCTAAGTGATTTTTTGGCAAAATTCTGTATCTGTATATATATTTTTTTAACGTTCGAGACAAAGTCACTTATTAGCATATTTAAATTGAGAGCCATCTATACAACTTCATAGTAAATGATCATTAATTCCTAAGATACTGTACACATCATCTGCCAATTTTATAATTAAGGCAACACATGATTGCTAACTGTTTCCCACTAAGTAGCTTTGATTAATTGCTGCTCTTTTCTATTAAACACTTAGGAAAAGTGTTTGTACTGCTCTTGAACTTATAATCTGGAGAGAGGAAAATACATTTATTTTCTACATAAAAGCAGCAGTTTACTTGATACTTAAATACTAATTTTCTCCTTTTTGTCCAAAATACTGTGCATACAAATTCAGGTGTATAAATGTTGTATGTTTATAAATGTGACTTGGATAACCAGCCATCAAGTAGAAAGATTTGTACATGAAAGAAACACACATATGTCCTTTTATTTGTAATTTTCCCATTTTTTTTTTATACTGACTAGGACATAAGAAAAAAAGGAAATTATTACATTGTGAATCAGGGTGGCTATTAATATTGATTGGCTTTCAGTGTTTACACATTCTAAAACCTATGGAATGTTGTTTCCTTAATAAAATAACAGTAGCATTTAAATTGATGGTAAATCCTAGCTTTTTGAAACAATTCTTTTATTTATCTGCAGTATAAGCTGTGATGAGTGCATCAGGCCTCCCATGGCAGACTGCTATTTTATCAGTGAGGTGATCTTAGTCAATAGCATAATGCCAGCTGGGCCGCATGTCTATTGGCTAAGAGGTGGAAACATCACCTCATTGAAAAAAATAGTGTTCTGCCGTGGAAGGACTGAGGCGCTCAGCTCAGCATACACAGCAAGCAAATAAAGGAACTTTCACCATGAAATATTTTATTTTATTTGTAGCACTGGTAAATCCTAGCGTTTCACAAACACTGGGATTTACCAACTCTTTAAGGTTACTACAAAGTGGAAAAATGCTTTTTTTTTCTTCCTTCTAGCATGGCATGAGATTATTTATTGAAATAATTTGTACAAGCCAAGAAAATATTTTCCACTTTAGGGTAGAAGAAAATATCTATCTAATGAGAAATCTAGGTAAAGGTTTCTAATGTTATCACTTACGTCAGTTAAAGGGTCAGTCAAGTAAAAAAAAAAACTTTCATGATTTAAATTTAATTTTAAACAACTTTCCAATTTACTTGTATCACCAATTTTGTTATGTTCTCTTGCTATTCTTAGTTGAAAGCTAATTCTAGGAGGTTAATATGCTAATTTTTTAGACCTTGAAGACTCAAATCTGAATGCATTTTTACCACTAGAGGGCATTAGATCATGTGTTTCAAATAGATAACATTGAGCTCATGCACGTGAAGTTACCCTGGAGTGAGCACTGATTGGCTAAAATGCAAGTCTGTCAAAAGAACTGAAATAAGGGGGCAGTTTGCAGAGGCTTAGATACAAGGTAATCATAAAGGTAAAAAGTATATTTATATAACTGTGTTGGTTATGCAAAACTGGGTAATCGGTAATAAAGGGATTATCTTTCTTTTTAAACAACAAAAATTCTGGTGTTGACTGTCCCTTTAAAGGTAATATGTAATCTCACTTTATGTATTTTAGTCATTATCTTTAGATTTATAACAAACACATGTAAATAGATCAGACATAAATAATACATATACAATTACACCCTCAATCCAAATGTCTGAATATTTTCTAATAATTTTTGTTTTCAGTAGGGCAAAGGTATAAAGAATATTTTTAATTTCTATTTACATGAAAAACAATAGTAGTTAAAGGGATACTAAACGCAAATGTTTTCTTAAATGATTCAGATAGAGCATGCAATTTTAAGCAACTTTCTAATTTACTTCTACTTTCAATTTTTCTTTGTTGTCTTGCTATCTTTATTTTAAAAGCAGGAATTTAAAACTTAGGAGCCAGCCCATTTTAGGTTTTATACTCTGGATAGCGCTTGCTTATTGGTGGCTACATTTAGCAAACCAATAAATAAGCAAGCACAATCCAGGTTCTAAACCAAAAACGGGGCAGGCCCTTAAGCTTTACATTCCTGCTGCTTAACTAATGATATCAAGTAAACAAAGAAAAATTGATAATAGGAGTAAAATAGAAAGTTGCTTAAAATTGCATGCTCTATCTGAATCATTAACGAAAAAAATTGGGTTTAGTATTGCTTTAAGAAACAAAATACAAACTTCAATATCATAAACCAAAAACCGTAAACACGGTGTGTAGGGGGCGCTACAAATTAAAGAAATACAAACTCTCATCTAGATTATGAGTTTTGCGTTATGAGTGAAAAAGCATTATTATGCTTCATAACGCTGCTTTTTCCCTAACGCTGCTATTACAAGTCTTGTCGGTATAGGTGTACCGCACACCTTTTTGGCCGTCACGCAACGTCAGTACTGCACTTTTTAAAAAGTCATTTTTCAATGGGACTCCTATAGTGCCGGTGTTACGAGTTTGCCTGGGAGGCCAAAAAGTTAGCGGTTCACCCTATACTGACAAGATTCGTACCACCATCTAAACTCAGGAGTTGTAAGTTTTACCTTACAAATCTGTAGCATAAAACTCATAACTAAACTGGGCCTTAAAAGGGCCTTTTGTGGGGCATTGCTCTTTTACCTGTAAAAAAAAAATACAAACACCCTCAACAGTAAAACCCATCACCCAACCAACCAACCCCCCCAAATAAAAACCTATCTAAATAAAACTAAGCTAACCATTGCCCTGAAAAGGGCATTTGGATGGACATTTAGCTCTTTTTCATTGCCCAAACCCTAAGCTAAAAAAAAAAAACACCCAAAAAACCCTTAAAAAAACCTATCACTAACCCCCGACGATCCACTTACAGTTATCGAAGTCCGGACATCCATCCTCATCCAGCCGGCGAAGTCATCATCCAGACGGCAAGAAGTCTTTATCTGGGTGGCCTCTTCCATCTTTATTCAGACGGTGAAGTCCTCATCCAGATGGAAAGAAGTCTTTTTCCAGACGACATCTTCTATCTTCACCCATCTGGCGTGGAGCGGGTCCATGTTCAAGACATCCTTCCCTACAAATAAAAAAAAAAAAAAAATGAAAGGTAAGCACTTCTATAATGTGTTACATTAGGGAGAAGGCAAAGCACTTCAATAATTTCAAAGTGTTGTTACTATTGTTTGATTGCATAACTTTCTAAATATATGGAACAAGATTTTGTAAGAAAGGGAAAAAACTAATGAAAGATGATGCTTGTTTTTATATATATATAATATATATATATATATATATATATTAATATATATATATATATAAAGTGTAGTAGATAGCACACTCCCACTTGCCAAAAGCCGTAGTACCAGAGTGCAAATAATAATGCATAAACAGATCCAATGATTGCACTCTCTGGGTTTAGGACACAACGAACTTTAATTGCGTGACATTTCTGGGCATTCACCCCTTCCTCAGACAACGATTCTAAACATTTTGTATGACTGCTAAGAATAGGAATATACAAAGACGCATCTTTATATGGATATAAATTGACACTTCTGCACTAAAAGTAATTAAATGCAAAAAGTCTCCATTTTCAAAGTTGGAGCTTTCAGAAATTTGAGTTTTGAGAATCATGAAGTCCTGTCTTTCATTGGAACAATGAAAATGGTTGAACAGAACCCATTAATCTGTTCCCCAAGGGGACTGGAGAAATTGCTTCCCATGTTGCCTTATGTGCTTTAAATTATATTCTTGTTAATAAAGTTTATATTTTTTATCTCCTCATGGATTTTGTGTTTTAGAGGACTGTCTACTGTTTGGCTTAGTACCCATCTGAGTTGGTTTAACCCATGGACAGTGGGCGTGTGTTTTACTGAAGACTTACTAGGACTGTGAAGGAATGATAGAGCTGTAAAGTTTTGTGTGTTACCAGAGAAATTTCTCCCTTGGCTTCTAGGTCTGTTAAATATGCTAAGAAGGCTCTGCTCTTTAAAAGATATGTGGCAACATGAGTAATCTTCCTTGGTGAGGGTGATACCAAAGGCAAATGCATTACCCCTGGGAATTATGTTCAGTACCCAAGGAACTTGAACAGATTTTTCAAAAACCTCCTGAAAAAAAAAGATTCAGTCTGGTTCCCACCAGAACTGAGTATGGGTTGAGAGCCACACTTTCATGCTGATTTGGAGGAAGGTAAGGACTTTTTTGGTCTGTTTGGACCAAGAGGAACCAGGCTTTAATTTAGACTTGGAGGTGTCTGACTTTTGAGACACTGATTAGGAGGATCTTAGCATCTTGGAATGATGAAAGGAGTGATATCAACTTAACCATGCACTTAGTTTGGGTTTTTTTTTTTTTTTTTCGTCTTGTGACAGGAATGCTACTTTACCTCCAGTGGCTGTAGCAATAATAACATCCAGTCCGGGCTCATGCAAGATATTTTCCTGAAATGGAAGGTAAAGAAGTCCGCTTTTATATACTATATCAGCAGACCATGAATTTGTGCATAATATATGCAGTATATATAATATATATTATATATATATATATATATATATATATATATATATATAACTAAAAGAATATATAATTCTATCTAGTTAGCATTAAATTAAAAATCCATTACCACTAATAACCACATTTTGACATGGTGGTGGATTCTTAATTTAATACTAACTAAATATAAGTCTGTGGTAAAAACCACTAAAACCATTACAACTAAGTTAAGTGAAATAAACACTTTAAAAGGTATCCATTATTTCCAAAGAATTTATTAGGAGCCAATATATATATATATATATATATATATATATATATATATATATATATATATATATATATATATATATATATATATATATAGTAGCTGCAGCCTCAGCCATCAGTGCAAATAGCAGGGGTAAAAGAATAAAAAACACACAGTTTAAAATCAATGATGTATAGTGATTCCAGGTAGATGCAAACAACACAGTCCACAGTTCATGTGTTTATAACAAGGAGTGCTGATCCCAAACGCATAGGCATAAATTACACAGTCATAGGTAGGATTGCACAATCTTACCAATCCAGGTATGCCAAGGTGCACTGCTAGCAAGTATCCATCTCCTCCAAAAAGCAGGCACTCACTGGACTTTGTTAAAAAAATATATAAATTTTATTGGCTCATGTTAAAAGAAAAAAGTTTCGGCACTGCTATGTGCCTTTGTCAATGTCACAAAAAATCGGTAAAGTGTGCAACTAAGCACCCGAAATCAAGTAACACACATTAAAACACTTACCCCTTAAATACAAAACAAGTGGTGCTTAGTATTTAAGGGGTAAGTGTTTTAATGTGTGTTACTTCATTTCGGGTGCTTGATCTATTGTGGTACTTGATTACGCCGATTACCATCAGGAAGCCTTGAGGGAGTTGGCTGACTCAAATACATACATTAAACTGAGGGGTAATCCTACACACATTTACAAAAAAGCGATTGATACTTTCTTACAATGTAGCCTAGAAGCAGGTTTCATAATTGAGAATGAACAAACATTTTTGATAACTGAATATCCTATAGTTCCTGTATTATATCTCCTGCTGAAGATTCATAAAACACTAGTGAACCCCCCGGGCAGACCTATTGTATCTGCCTGGGGTTCAGGTCTTACTAACCTTGCCATCTACATTGATTCCCACTTACAGGATGTTGTCAAAAACACTAGGGCTTATCTTCAGGACTCGCCCAGTCTGCTGAGGATACTTGGTGATTTCATTGATTTGCGACAGGATGACATTTTGGTCACCATGAACGTGGACAGCCTTTACACTGTTATTCCCCATGTTGGTGGAGTGGAGGCTGTCAGGTCCATGGTGACCAATAATGTCCACTATAATGGTCCTCCTATTGAATTCATGTGTGAGTTGCTGACCATTTGTCTTGAAAATAACTATTTTAAGAGGATTGTTATTATTTGCAGGTGGCAGGCACAGCCATGGGGTCAAATGTGGCACCCACTTATGCCATTTATATGGCTTGGTACGAGCAGGAGCTAAAGAAACCTTTTGAGAACCAACAAGTGATTTATTACACCCGCTACATCGATGATATTTTCCTCGTTTGGAGAGGTGGTGAGTTGTTATTGCGTGAGTGGGTGTCACATTTGAACCTCTTGGCTAGTCCTATCCGTTTTAAGCTTGAGTTCAGTTTTGAAAAGGTTAACTTTCTGGATTTGAGTGTGTTGAAGGTCAATGATTCTGGTGGTTGGCGGTTTGTTACATCTTTGTACACTAAACCCACAGACCGCAACTCATTATTACACGCCAGTAGCTTTCACCCTAAACACCAGAAAAAGGGTATACTCACCTCCCAACTTACTAGGGCGCTGAGAAACAACAGCGAGACACCCCTGAAAATGATCCAACTGAATGAAATGGGCGAAAAGCTAGTTAGAAGGGGCTATCCTAAAGATGAGATATGTGGTATTCAAGAGAAATTGTTGAACCCTGACACTATACTTGACACAAGGATTCCACTAAAGGATACGACTGAGCAACTCAACTTGATTACTATGTTCACACCTGGTTGTGAACGTCTTACCAATGCTGTACGTCGACATTGGCCTGTGGTTGGGACTGACCCCATGCTACCCTTCCAAAAGATGACTGCTCCTAGATTGGTTTACCGGAGAGCCAGGAATTTGAGGGATATACTCGTGAAATCTGACCCAGTTAACCACTACAAAAAGGAAACTTGGTTAAAGTCATCAAAGAAGGGCTGCTTCCCTTGTGGAAGCTGCACTACATGCAAAAGCATGCTCAAAGGTGACTCTTTTCAACATCCTCACAGGAACCAGCGATATAAGATCAACTACCGACTCAATTGCACAAGCACCTTTGTAATTTATTTGCTCATATGTCCGTGTTCTAATGTTTACATCGGCAAAACGACCACCTCCTTCCGCGATAGGATGGCCAATCATCGCTATGCCACCCGTGAGGCTCTGAAGAGTGGTGAATCTGATCAGCCAGTGGCACGCCACTGTGCACACTTTAAACATCCAGTGTCAAGTATCAGATCTATGTTAATTGATCACATACCACCTAGCCCGAGGGGTGGTGATAGAGCCAATAAGCTACTTCAATGTGAAAGCCGGTGGATATATAGGCTGGACACAATGGCTCCACATGGCTTGAATACTACACTGGACTTTAGCCCCTTCTATTAATGATTGAATGTTCTCTTGCCTTGATAAGACTGTGAGTCTTAGGGTGTCCGCCTCTATGATGTTGATTTACCATACTCCTAAAGGCTTGAGGCATAACTAGGTTATATTGCATGATACTGCTTTTTATCAACATACGTTATTATGCATCCTTTTATTGTATAGTCTGCAGCACTGTGCCATCACTGCTTAAAACCCTGCCATTTTTGCGTTTCTGTATACATTGTAACACTTGGTATGTCCACAAAGTGTTTATGATGGACTTTAAATTGTCGGTGTCTCTAATCAATTCGGATTGATGGCTTGATAATTATCTATTTACATACCATTATGGTGACTAAATTTTGTTTACAGTAATACGTGAATAGCCCCCATCCATCTATGTGATGGTAATACTCAGAGTGTTTATAGTGCGGCAATGTTGTTATTTATGTTTGTTGCCATTAGCAACTGTTGTGCCCTATGAGACATCGGTCTCTGAACATGCACACTTTGACCCCTGGATATTCCTGACACATGGTGAGACGCCGATGTATTGCTTCTGACGTTGCTATGACAAACGTCGTGCTATGCATCACGCTAGGCACGTCTAGCGTGTCAGTGTGACGTCAGAGCTGGTGTTTGTACGAGCATGTCAATGGATGGCGGCACGGTTAAGGGGTGCTTGTTTTGTATTTAAGGGGTAAGTGTTTTAATGTGTGTTACTTGATTTCGGGTGCTTAGTTGCACTCTTTACCGATTTTTTGTGACATTGACAAAGGCACATAGCAGTGCCGAAACTTTTTTCTTTTAACATGAGCCAATACAATTTATATATTTTTTAACAAAGTCCAGTGAGTGCCTGCTTTTTGGAGGGAGATGGATACTTGCTAGCAGTGCACCTTGGCATACCTGGGATTGGTAAGATTGTGCGATCCTATCTATGACTGTGTATATATATATATATATATATATATATTTATATATATATATATATATATATATATTTATATTATATATATATAGTCATTAAAATTATGGGGGGAGATAAAAAACTGAAATTAAAATCTCCATGTCTCAAAATTTAAATCAATGTAAATATTTGCATAGTGAAATTAGCACATCTAGGCCAGATTCCCCTCCTTGCTTTTCCCCAGAAATACCTCATATACAATGTTACCAATGCACAAGAGAATTCTGGGTAAGATATGCAAATTTAGATATGCAAATTCTCAGTTTTTTTGCTTCAAAATACTGTTTTAACACAGCTATCCTTTTAACAATATATTGCAGCAAACCAGAAATCACTCACTAGACAGCCTGTTTCGTTCTTTTTGGAACTCATCAGTAGGAGATAGATTTTCTGGTTGCTGCATTAGTAAAGCTATTTTCAAGGTTAAACCAAATTCATTAAAATTATGGGGGAGATAAAAAACTGAAATTAAAATTCTCCATGCCTCAAAATTAAATCAATGTAAATATTTGCATAGGAAATTAGCACATCATTTTGAGACACGGAGGATTTTAATTTCAGTTTTTTATCTACAAATATTTATATATTATTGTAAAAAGATTAATATTTACAGGTATATATACAGATATATTTTACAACAAAAAAGTCAAAATAATACAGGGCAACTAGCTACCACAACTCTAATTTGTTCAACACTGCTAACTACATAACATTATCACAGAAAATTTTATCCTAAACTCTCAAATGTGTGTTTTCTCTCTTTGTCCAAAATCAGCCATCTTCAGCAGGAGGATTCAAGAGAAGATAAAGAAGTGATACAAAAAAACACTGCGCTTCTATAGGAGGCGCTAACAGAGATAAGGTATATATGATTCCCTATATAAGCAACTAATGCGGTAATAAACAAATAACAATGAATATGATGAAATAAAATAATATAAAATGGGGCAAGTGATGCACAAGTTGTAAAATATTAATAAAACAATATAACAATATAACAAAATAAAAAGAATAAAAAAAGGTATGAACCAGCCAAGCAAAGCCAGAGCAAAAAGTCCAAAGGAAGTCTTCACCGTCCCAAAACTTGATAGGCAGCTCTCTGTGGTCACCCAAGAGGATGATATACTTCTGTAGAGATGAGATAAAAACAAAAACAGAGGCGCCACATGTGTAGGTCAATAAAACCAAAGAAATCCAAACAGCGACAGAATAAGGGGACTCACAAACGGGGCGGCACTCTACTTGTGCCAGCAGAGACAGGCTGGTATTTCAACAGCAAACCAGCTAGCTGTGTGACAGGTCTGCACCGGATGCGATCAGCACTGGAATTCACTGCTAATGTAGCCTCTATCCGATGTTCCCAGAGTGTAATTTCTCCTCAACTGGAGCTGCAATGGAGCAAGGAGGGGGGCTGAACTGCCCTTAGGTTACTGAAATGGAGACTGCCGCAACAACACCAGACTGATGTAAAAGTAAAAAATCAGTATTTTATTATACACAATAAAAATACCAAAGGTATTACAGTTTTACAGCTGGGTGTGTGAATAAAAATCTCCCCACAAAGAGTGCAATAGCAACGCGTTTCTCTGGCGAAACCCCGTTTTCTCAGGCTTGTGGAAACGGGGTGGTTTGCCCAAGAAATGCGTTGCTATTGCACTCTTTGTGGGGAGATTTTTATTCACACACCCAGCTGTAAAACTGTAATACCTTTGGTATTTTTATTGTGTATAATAAAATACTGATTTTTTACTTTTACATCAGTCTGTGTTGTTGTGGCAGTCTCCATTTCAGTAACCTAAGGGCAGTTCAGCCCCCTCCTTGCTCCATTGCAGCTCCAGTTGAGGAGAAATTACACTCTGGGAACATCGGATAGAGGCAACATTAGCAGTGAATTCCAGTGCTGATCGCATCCGGTGCAGACCTGTCACACAGCTAGCTGTTTGCTGTTGAAATACCCAGCCTGTCTCTGCTGGATTCAAGAGAAGAGAGTGAGACTAGTTTGGGTTTCCCAATTTCATGCATTGAATTCAAAAGGATTGGCCTATCATATGCCAGTCAAAAGGCCTTTATGGGAGTATCTTAAAAACAAGACTTAATGCCAGTTGCCTAAGAGACAAAAGGTAGTATCTGGGAGGAAGGGATTTTTATTCAGGGATAAATCTGTAAGCTATGTCACCAAAGACATAAGGTGGCTCTGGGTTTCTAAATAATCATCCTCATCTGAGGAGGAGGAGTCTATTTCATTAGTACTCCGGGAGGGACAAGGTACCTAGATGGGTCTCTCCTTACTTTTTTATGTTAGGAGGCAAGTGCCTAGACCTGTCCTGGACAATTCCTATGAATTAGAAGCAACTGTACAGATTTGACAAAATATGATGAACAATCTACCATTTTGCAAAATAAACTTGAAGAAAGAGGTTACGATGCGGAAATAATAAGATAAGCTAGAGAGGGTGTAAGAAATATAGATAGACAAACTGTCTTAACAGAAAAGAAAAAGACACATAAAGAAAAGGATATCGCAACAGTACCTTTAATGACTAATTTTTCTGTACATAATAGAGAAATAATATTTTGAAAAAACACTGGTACATTCTGAAAATGTATCCATTAGTTTGTGGACATGTTAAAAATACCCTTGAGATAGTGTATACAAAAGCAAAAAAAAAAATGTAAAAAGATTTAGCACCAGTTTTTTTAAACTGATGAAAAAAGAAATGAAGATAGTAAATTGTATTTGGTTATAAATAAGAGGTTTATTTCCACACATGCAAAGGCATGCAGTCAAAAACTGAAAGAAGACATATCATGAATAGGGGTAAAAAAAATGTGATTAAGGATTCAAATTAAAGGAGTAGTGATAAATGTGCTATATTTGTAATCCAGATGTACAGTATTTGGGAGAAAACAACACAACCTGTCCTGGGGATCCAATAGGACACAATCTATTTAATATTGAAACACGGTAAGAGCATTACTATCCCTACATTTTTGAAAAAGTTACATTGAAAAAACCCTAAAAGGCTTACTTTTTTGGGTTATTAATAACCAAAGAATAATATACAATGTGGGATAATAGAGAAAAAGGCTCTATAAAGAGGCTCAATTAATTTTTGAATTGGAAGCATTATATCCAAAAAGATTAAATGCCGAAATATGTTTTTATTAATCGTTGTTTATAAATGATATTTTTAAATTGTCTGTCTTTGATTTTAAACAATAGGTATGTTAAAATATATGTTGAGTTTTTTATAGTTATACTTATAACAATGAAGGGTAGTGTTAATTTAAGTTAAAAGCAGAGGAACATATTGAGGAAGTGACATTATAGGGTTTGTATGAGTTATATACAGACAAGAATATCAGTTGTGCCATCTTAATAAAGGGCTGCAACTGTGCCGAAAACGCATAGATGCATATACTCATGTTGTCCTGTATAGACTTTAAAAACCTAGTTATAACTGGCCGGAATTGAGATTATTGCTGTTTTGAACTGCTTGCAGGGTTATTATTTCTTGTTCTATTCTCTGAGACACAACAAACTGAGGGATGTTAGTTAATCACATGTTAGTATAGACCCTATGAGGTATACAGTGTATCCAATGTATTGATACATGAAGCACGCTGAGAAGAGGCTTGAGTACCCCTGATTGGGTTACAGGGTGAATATGTAATGGTCACGTGACCGTAACAATTGAATAAGTGAGTGATACCGCAGCTCTAGAGTGATATTGTGCACACGTAAGTAAACATTCGATTCAAAATCAATGTATGACTCTATCCTAAATAAAATTATTCAAATAAACTAGGCCACCAGATCTCAAGGATACTAATAAGCAGTGGAGGCTCCTCCATGTTCTGTGAACCCCCTACAGAAAAGAAGAAAACTTTTTTTTTGGCTACATACATATAATTTTTTCTAAAAGCCCCCCAATTGGAAAAATTATATTATTCACTCCAAAAAAGTTCCAAGCCAGACTGTGAAGAAAAAAAAGGCTTTTTTTTTACTGCACGTGCGGTAGAGTCTAGATGCAATGGCATATCCATTTATACTTAATCTAACTCATCTTTTCCTCATCGCACAGTTTTTGCTGTACGAGTGAGACGCAGACGTCACCAACTCACCAGTCACATGCCGACAGGATAATGAGGCTCCACCTCCCCTGCGTTGGCACAAAACTGCAGTGAGTGCTAGTCTTTGAGCTGTGAGGAGCTCCTTATTTAGCTGCAGACTGTTACTAGCAGGGCTGCCATCAGCGAGTAAAAAAGAAGACTGGGAGTCAGGAGGCCCGCTATGATACTTGCTGAGACTGTGAGAGGCACATTTTTTTTACATTGAGGCAGAGTATAGCAAAAACAATAGCAAGGGGCCCGAGCCCCATAGTTACACTAAGGGTGCTATATGGCCCACATAGCAGAGCGCAGAAACGCACTAACATAGGTCCCCATTAACTTAGTGTGTCAGTCTCCTGTGACCATTATTGCAGACAGAGCGCTCTACTAAGGCAGGAAGCCTGGGTCACACTATTGTAGGAATAACCTGCAGGGGGCAAACTTATGCACTAAGAGTGTTAGAATCTCCCCAGCTGCTAATCTTTTCAGTAGTTTGACATTGCGTTAAGGCTGATCGGTCAGGGCGTGAGAATTGAAATGTGAAACCCAAACATTTCTGCATTTATGTCCCGTGCTTCCCAGGTATGTGCTGTTCTCTTCTGAAAGTGTTATTTTAACAATCCCTCTTCTGTCTCAGGATTGAAAAAAGCTTAAGGTCTTGCTAGTTTGCTGTAAATAAATGAGTAAGGCTCAAAAATATAATAAAATATTAAACATTTGCCCATACTGTCCTCTAGCTACACTGGAGGGGGGAAAAAAAATCCCAAAAGTGTCAAAGGGGCAATTAAATATCCTGCTATAAGTTATAATATGAGTAAATATGTCATGTATGTACTGTATATAGTGTGTGTTGTGTGTATATATATATATATATAATAGTGAACCCCCATTTGAATAACCAATGAACCGCCACTGCTAATAAGCTCTTGGGACTTAGGTCAAAGTTTTTTATAAATAATAATATATCTGAGTACCCTGTCATTTGTGACAAACTATCCAATAATTTATTAGAAAGATACATTTTAACTTATGAAAAAGAAAAGAAGTTTAAAAATGCATACTTTTTTTGGTAAAAAACTATAGCTATTTTTATCGAATTGAAGTGCTTCAATATTATATAAGTTATTGTATACAGTTTTATACTGCTGTGAACAAAGTAATACTATATAATTATAATTTATAGTGGATTTGATACTAGCCTTAGGGCACACCTATACTAGTATTAACTATTTGTTTTGCTGTTTAGTCAAGTTGAGATGAGTCCCTGACTATTGTAAGTTGCAGAACAGTGTCCAGAGTTTTTACTTTGAGCAATCATTTGTTCTTTTGACTCTGCTACAAATGGAATGTTGCATGGCCCGTTAAGTAATAGACTCAGACTAAGTACATAGGTTACAAAAGCCGCTTGGGGGAATAGACCAACATTTCCTTACATAGCAAACACATATGAAGGAGGAGGAGGGTTAATACTTCTATAGGATCTACTGAATGTGAATAATTACAATCTCTTTCCTACACATAAGACCAGTAAAGAGGAGATCACATTCTTGGACCTCAAATTCAACAAATATAAGGGCCTGGCAAGGGACAGAAGTTTCCAGAAAGCATACAGCTACTGATATCCTTTTGCATGCCACCAGTTATCAACCTGATAGGTTAGGCATGGGATCCCAGTTGGTCTGTTCTCCGTCATAAGAGAAACTGCTTGACTGAGGTGGCCTTTTGGAAAGACAAGAGCTGAAGAAATGGCCCAGAGGTTTTAGAGATTCTAAGTGAAAGCTAGAATCACAAAAAAAAAAACGATTTTCTTTTAAAAAATAAGGGAACTAAGCATTTGATCGAGATCAGGCTAGACTGATGACCCCCTAGTAAATAGTCAGTGAAACAAAGTGAAATCAAATATGCACAAACACTGGCATATTTTTAGCTGAGAAATTATTAAAATAATTTGTGTCTGAAAGCTCCATTAATGAGAGCAAATAGAGAACCAAGCTTAAAAGATAAGTTGTGCTCTCAGAGTTTGAAAGGAAGTAAACCAGTACAGAACTGGTTAACACAGAGGAATGAGAGGTTGGAGTGTCATCCCTGTGGTAAATGTACATATTTCTGTAATATTGTGAAGACCAAAGCTTTCTGTACTGACCCAAAGTAAGATATTCAGAATAAAACAATGGATTACCTGTAACACTTCTGGAGTAATTTACCTTCTATCATGCTCATGTCCGACTTTTTACATCGGTACAAACTGGTAGAGGATTGAAAGAGAGGGTACGTGAACACAGAATGACATAAGGGGCCTGTCTATCAAGCTCCGAATGGCAGTTATGAAGCAGCGGTCACAAAGACCGGGTTGATTGACACCCCCCGGGCTGGCAGCCCATTGGCCGCTAGTCCTGCACGGGCGCATTGCACCAGCAGGCTCTTGTGAGCTGCTGGTGCAATGCTGGAAAACGGAGAGCGTATTGCTCTCCGTATTCAGTGAGGTCTGGCAGACCTGATACGCACTGTCGGATCAGGTCCCGCCAGACTTCTTAAATAGAGGCCTAAAAGTAAAGACTGTGACAGTCCTGTAGCAAGGCATTTTAGAGAATACCACAATTTAGACTTGGAGTAAAAATATTACTATGTTATTTGCTGAAAACCATAGCACCTAAAGGGTTAAATGAAAAAATTGAATATGTGTGTTTTTTCTATAGAAATTTCTCATATGGATGTACATAGTGTATTTTATATGTTATGATAGGGAACATGCATTAATTATTAAATCCTATAGGTCTTTTTGAAAATCATTAAAATTTGCCACATAAATATGTTGTCCTGGAATTGTATTCTGAATATGCTAAATGTATCAAATAATCTACAGGTATCAATCTAAAATATATATACTTGGACACACTAGTAAACATTGATAGGGTTTGTTTATATGCCATGCTGATCAGGGTATATACATTATGATGTTGGAATATTAGTAACAAAGTTACAAAGTGAACCGCATTAACAGAGCATTTAATGTGTGTCACCTTTAAATAGAATGAAGGCCTGACTGGGGGTACCTTGATTTTAGAGGACGGCTTCAGCAACACTGCAAGTTATCTGACAAAGCCATGGCTAGCCCTAAAGTGGGAGGGGTGAAACGCGTCATCTTGGAAATTGTTTGGCACATGTGGTTGGATCTAGTATGTGACGGAACTACCTTGCTTTTTTCTCAAGATCAGGTGGCCTGCATTAAGTGAATTGAGAACCAGATAAGCACTCACTTAAAGAGGATTGATCCATCTGTTGGTGAGCCAAACGTTATGAGGATCAGCTGTTAGAGCGGGGCAGTAATTGCTACGAGAGGGAAGTCATACCTTACCTGCTTCTGCGTTTAAGGCTTGCGATAGCCCCTGAAGAGGTCTGAGGTTGTTTGCCATTCTATCCATTGTAAGCACTGCCTGAATATCCTGTGTTTGACGTTTCAAAAACCCAGAATTTAGAACGATTTCTCTGTGTTTTCACTGCTAATACCTGTCCACAGAGCCATAAAGAGGATATATGTTTTGGGAGCGGGCTTTTGCACTTATGTGCTCCTATTTCCAAGGCATTTGTGGGGTGCCACTGAAGAGTTTCTTTACAAGTACATTTGTTCATATACTTATTAATATAGTTTTATTATGTATTTTAACATTGTGGTGTATTAAGGTATACTTAGCAGACAGATGCATTGAAGCTCATCATTTTTTTGTACTCTAGTCATTGTCTTGCTCACTCTTTAGTTAAGGAAATGTTAACTGCTGTTTTCTTTTCTTTTTTTTTTTTTTATTGAGGGTTCTTTACAAAACAAACAATCAGTAAACTGTCCATGTATAATAACAAAATAAAATAAATTATTACAGAGCAGGTAACTAGAACAAAACAGATAGGTAAACAATATACAGAATTACCCACTCATTGCATGTGATAAGTACTGGCTCAAACAGTATACCCCACCGTGGTACATTAAAGTGGCCACTCTTGGACCCCAAATTTGCTATAAACCGAACTAGACGTGGGTAAACATTAAAGTAAGAGGGCCACTCATGGACCCTAATTGGAGAACCTCTATTTTGTGTTTTTCTTCAGACCTGAGATACTGCTTAACTGGTAACTGTTGAAAAACTTTTATGTTTCTGTATACAGTATTTATTAAGTATTGCAGTGAAGCAAGTTTAATTGTATATAAATAGTATGGTGAAATGTCTATATTAAGAACCATAGGACATGCTTAAGTAAATACTTCTTAACGTATAGCTAAGAGCAAACAAATAACAACTTCTTTGAGATAAATAAGGTATATAGCATATAACAAATATATAGAATGCAATGTAATATATAATATGATATTCACCTCCTTGAATGATAAATAGAATCTGAAATGGGGTATTGAAACTAGCACCTCGATAGAAGCAATCAAAGGCTGTGTTAAGAATGTACGTTTAGGTGAAAGGTAATGGTGATCAGTCCTGCTGATCCGGATGGGCCTACAGATTCATTTTTTTGATGTTATGTAGGAGTTAATACTTAGGAGGTAGTTAAAAAATAGTAATTAAGGTGCGGTATAAACGAGACAAACCGCCTATTGAGTCCCTCTAAAATAAAGGGTACATTATCATGGGGGGGGGGGTGGAGGTGGTAATTTAAATATATTAAGTGCACCATAGCAAGAATGTTCTGTGGATTGGCCTCAAAATATTCATGCGTTGTCATAACACTACTGATCTAGAGCTAGGATGATGTGCATGCGGTCACCTGGCTTAACTTTTCACATAAAAAACCCAAAAAACATTTGTTGATAACCATTCTTAATAAGGATACAGCTCTGCCTATAGTGATACTGAAAAAAACAAGTAGTACAGTTGAGGGTGATCTGTAGTGCGAGTGTTCATATCAGGATAAGGTGGAATGAAGGGACTGCTTATAGAGTAGGTTGTAGCTAGGATTTGATGGGATACATCAGAATTAAGTTGTAAGATTATATAAATACGGGAACAGTTATAAATATAATATAGATAGTATGTCTAAAGCTTTACCATAGAATAGAATATAAAGATTGCTTGCGCAAGCTGATTTACATTGCGGTTTAAAGCTATAGCTAAAATATTTCCATTGAGCTATACATTAGTAAGATATAGGTGTCACGCCGCCCCGGCCGCAGGCAGTAGTGCGCCATATCTAATAGTTATACAAAAGCTCCAGAAACATGTATAAAGGTCAATACCCCTCTTTTAAACTAAGAGATAAATAGGGAATGATAGTTTTAACTTTACTTTAGTAAATGAGATGAACCCAATTTAAACAAAAACTAGATATGCACTCTTGGTGACACAAAGTATTTTAGTATATTCACTAGTAATAACAGATAACCTGTAAGAAAACAGATATATCTTGCGCTACTCTATAGATAAAATTTCAGTAAATACCAAGAAGTATTTGACCAACTCAGAAATTAAAGTAATCCTCAGTGTCCATTAACTGTATAGAGTGTGTGAGGGAATAGAAGTGTATAGATACATAAGATCTATAAGCGGTCAGCTGGATCCTAACTGCCTGCTTTCATTGAAACCTATGCGTTTATAAACAAGGTATGGTAAATACTATTGTCTAACACTTCCGAGTGCCAAGTGATAGAGCAGCTGAAGAGCTGTACACTTCTCATCACGTGTTAAGTGTATATGTAGCCAGATCATCATATATATTAACAGCCGTCATACAAAATACTGAAGCCTAATGTAACGTAGGTTTAAGTAGATATGAGTGTGCCTCAGTCTACACTATAAAAGGAGGAAAGTGGTAAAAAGTTAGTGTGAGGCTACGCTCCAGCTGCTGTAGAAGAAGTTCCCATAACAGTACCTAAGGGAAACCTTGAACATATTTTAGCAAAGGAACAATATTTATATGAACAACACTGCGCATTTTGTTAAAACTTTACCAAACATTAGCCCGATAATAAACAGCTAAAAGAATATTAAGTTGAACTAAGTACAATTAGACCATGCAAATAAGATAGAATATAACAATCAAATGGAGATAGACTGGCCCCTGTGAAACATTTTGTCAAATATCACATCTTTAAGTAAAAATTATACGTCTAATGCCCTTTACAGTGAGCTAGTATATAGGCAGACACAGTTTGATAAATACTGTAGTTGGGACCTAGGGTACTCAGAAGTCTAACATTTACACCAACAAAAATATGTCTTTATTACTAATACCATATAACTATCTTAATCTTCAGTAATGGTGCACATTAGTTGAAAGTTTTAGCTGAGAGGACTTCTAGTGATAAATAGTTGAGATATTATAGGACTGTCTGTGAGTAGGTCTATAGGGACATATAAATCATGGCGTAGTATGAAAACCAGTCAATGCAGGTGTCCCTACCAAGGAGTGGTTTTCTTGGGTGCAATGTCTCTGAATTGGCTACTTTAAATTATATGTAAGAAGGTAAGCACATCTTTAACCTATGGATGCAGCGAAAACCAAGCTAAACCATATAACTAAAACAGGATTAATCTTCCCACTGGGGTAACAAACTAGGACAGCCAGTCAGTAATTTCAGAGGACTCAGTTCTTTGTGGATGGAGAAGAAAGGTACCATCTTGCCTGAGTACCATGCACGCTTCAGCCAGCTAACCCACTCCATCTCTGCTGGAACAGGGATGATGATATAGATCTACCAGTCTCAGAGCTACTGTGCTGTGAGTATGAACCGCAGCCACTAAGCAGAGCTGGGCACAGCTGCCCGGTGATGAGAAAATTAGTAGTGGAGTGAGGTAAAAGCAATCCCAAGCTGCAGTATCTCCCATTTCAGCAACAGGCAATAGGCTCCACATGTAACAGCAAGCCTTAGTGAGGAGGATTTGTTGCCGTGCTGTACCAATACACTCTGTCATAACAGGCGACAAGCAGGCGGTGCAAACATCGCTTAGGGGTGTTAGGTGTTCTGTCTCGAGTGATTTTTTCCACGGCATCTCTTTTAATCAGGCGAGCCGCTACAGCTCCAAAGTCCACTCCCAAAATGTCACCTCCAGGAGAGTAGTTATCATGCGGAGCACCGGGGACCCATGGCATCATCCCCTCCGGGGGTAGCCATATGAATAGGTGTGCGGGCGGCATGGTCTTCAGACTTGATAACTACTTGCTGGGGTGTCAAAGTAGTTAGGCGCTCAAACAGGCTGCAGCACCCATCAATGAAGATGTATATCTCCTCCATAATTCGCTCCGCGGTCTCCATAGCTGTAGATAGTAACAGGCACAGGGCTTTAGGATAATACTATAGTGATGGGTCCAAGATGGCCGACTTCAGAGCCGCTTGTCAACAATACACACTCCAAAATCGTGTATTGCTGTCACAATAGTAAAGTTTTCACTAGGATTAGGTGCACAAGTCATTTATGTTGATTAGTCAACATTGAAAAGTAAATATTTGAGCTGGAACAATCCTTGAGTTCGGTTTTTATATATGTTATAGTCGGAGCTGCTGAAATTTGCGACTGTTCTGCTTCCTAGTTGGCTCCGCCCCTTCTTCTTTTTTTTTGATACATAATTATTATGACTATCAGCACATTGTTACATAATTACTATCAGTATGAGCTAATCTTCATATATTTTATTTCACATATGAAAATGGGTTAAAGCGACACTGAACCCATTTTTTTTCTTTCCTGATTCAGATAGAGCATGACATTTTAAGCAACTTTCTAATTTACTCCTATTATCAAATTTTCTTCATTCTCTTGGTATCTTTATTTGAAATGCAAGAATGTAAGTTAGATGCCGGCCCATTTTTGGTGAACAACCTAGGTTGTCTTTGCTGATTGGTGGATAAATTCATCCACCAATAAAAAAGTGCTGTCCAGAGTCTGAACCTAAAAAAAAGCTTAGATGCCTTCTTTTTTGCAAATAAAGATAGCAAGAGAACAAAGAAAAAATGATAATAGGAGTAAATTAGAAAGTTGCTTAAAATTGCATGCTCTATCTGAATCACGAAGGAAAAAATTTGGGTTCAGTGTCCCTTTAAATATTTAGTTAATCACCCTTCTAAGGGATCAGTGATATGCCCTAAGATGTTATCTGCACCAGTTTTCTCCAAAATGATTTAAAATAGTAAGGACAGGCAAGTATCTAACATTACATAGCAGCACAAAAATACATTATATAAGACAATGAAAGAATTAACACCCTCTGGGGAACACAAAGATATTATAATAGTATAAGCTTGAAGTCCCTGGGAGGGAATAAGAAAAAAATCGGTTACTGTCTCTTTAAGAGAAACAAACTGGAACTTTAAAATATAAAAAATGACAGTTTGAGTCAATAAAGGGGTAGATAACTATAAGGTTATACAAAGATCTTGTTATTAAGGGTACTTGCCTCCCTAAGCCTCTGAGGCGAAATTGCAGTGTGTCACCAAAGATGGTCACTGTCTATGAGGGATAGGAGAAACAGAGCACACGTTTAGCAGGAAAAAGTTAAGTCCCTTAGGTCTACGCTGGAAGAAGTTCAAAAACTTCTTAAAATGAGCTCCCAGTCTTCAGAAATGTTCTAATCATTTGAGTGCCAGTTTAGAATGAGGACCAGAGCTTTGGTATGTACTAAAACCTTGCACCAAAATATTTAAAGAGACAGTGGGGCCGAATTATCAAGCTTGATAATGGATGGAGCTTAATGCCCCTGTTTCCGCGCAAGCCTTCAGGCTCGCAGGAAACAGAAGTTATGAAGCAGCGGTCTAAAGACCGCTGCTCCATAACTAGCCCGCCTGCTCTGAGTCCACGGACATCAATCCTCCCGATCCTATACGATAGGGCTGATTGATACCCCCTGCTAGGGGCCGATTGGCCACAAATCTGCAGGGGGGCGGCATTGCAGAAGCAGTTGACAAGAACTGCTTGTGCAATGATAAATGCCGACAGCGTATGTGCGGCGGACATGATACGCTACATCGTATCATGTCCGTTCGCACTTTGATAAATTTACCCCAATATCTCAATGTTACTGTAAATGTGTACAAGTGCCCAAACATGCTTAAAACTATATGTAGTGTTATCTGGTTTATGTAACTATGTCCACAGGGTATGTGAACAACATGTACATGTTTATGCTAATGGGTGCAAATACCTACTTACCTGTGAGCACTCACTATACCATGTTAATCAAGCTACAGGTGACCTGCTTCCAGAGTAGTGCACACTAACACAGGATCTAACGAGGGAGTAATTTCATGCACCAACCGAAAAAGTACCAGCGACACCTGTGGCAGGCAAGTGCTCCCCGGGCAGAATTACTCTCACCATCAATGCTCTCCTTTACACCCCTCTGTCCTATTCCCAGCTCTCTGAGGGGGATAATGAGTCTCAGATTGGTCTGAGAACCCCTCTCATTGGATGTGTAGATCAGCACTTCAAGTTTCAGCTTCACTCCTTGTTGGAGGCAAATGTTTGACTAAAGAATTATGGGGAGATGGGAGAGTTTAAAGCTCTGTTGTGTGGGAAGTTTTGCCTCCTTCTGTAGAACTTTAATCCCACTTGTGGGGGCTCATGGACTTTTATTATACTTTATTTATGAAGCACCAACATATTCTGCTGCACTGTCCATGGATACAATTCATTTCAATAAAACAATAATATAAAACTTGTAAGAGACAGGACAAAATAAAACATACAGGAGGAATTGAGGGCCCTATTCCCGTGGGATCTTACAATCTAGAAGGACTCTCACCATCTTATGAAATAAATCAATGTGATGGATGATGACTCAATAGCCAGGAGATTGTCTTTAATCACATAGTAGCAGAGGAATGCAAACACAGATGTTTTCGTCAACTCCATATATATAACACTGAATAGATAGCTCATATGCATATGTTTGATCAGGTTGTGGGGCAAGCTCTTGGTCAAAGAATTAAAAAATATGCTAAGTTATTACAGAATTAGGAATCTGGCAGTGGATTATGCCGTAACTAACATAGATTTAACTACTTGTTACATCTAGGGACATTTCTCTCAAGCATATTAAAGAGCAGTAATTAAACGTTTAAAATATTTTCCTGCAAAAGGTTAAGGTAAAGCTCTGAAAACTGGTATTTAAACCAACAAGAAATCAATATTTCTTTACAACTGCTCCTTAGGGACAGCTTGCTCATAGGCTGGAAAGGACAAGTCCCACAGCCTAGTTGATTTGTTGTTGGACAGGGACACACCTCTTCAGCATAATTACGAAAATGAGTTTTGTTCATGACAGCTGCACCAACAAATTTAATTTCATTTTAATTTAAAGCACATCTTTAACACAAAAGAAAGTTTTAATTGTTTTTTTTTCTATTTTAATCTAGGGTTTGATTCATCTGAAAAAAATGCCACTGGTTTGAATTTTATCAGTTTAATAACATAATATTTTAATCTCCTTTTATAAAGAAATATAAAATCATGAAATTACTTCCATGTTCTTTATTTTGTATGTTGACAAACATACTTTGCCCATTGCAATACTACTTTTCAAACTTATTGTATATCAGCTAGATTACGAGTTATGCGCGCTATAGGGAAATTAACAAACGGTGTTATTTAACCCCCTATAGCGCAGCCATTACAAGTTTTTAAAAACCCGGCTTGTGTGTGCGATATGGTGCTTTTAAGCTCCACACCGCACAAAAAACAAGCACTGCTTTGACGTTCTCGTGTACGCTTTCCCCATAGACATCAATGGGGAGAAGGTGTCTGAAAAAAGTCTAACACCTGTGATTGCGGAAAGAAAAGCTCTGTAACGCAGTCCCATTGATGTCTATGGGAAAAAAAAACACTAACGTTTAAACCTAACACCCTAACATAAACCCAGAGTCTAAACACCCCTAATCTGCTGCCCCCGATATTGCCGACACCTGCATGATGTTATTAACCCCAAATTTGCCACCACCGACATCACCGGCACCTACATTATGTTATTAACCCCTAATCTGCCATCCCGGATATTGCCTCCACCTAAATAACACTATTTGCCTCTAATCTGCCACTCCCGTTATCGCTGCCACTATACTAAAGTTATTAACCCCTATTCCCCTGCACCCCAACATCGCCCACACTATAAAACATCTATTAACCCCTATTCCGCCGCTCCCCAACATCACTGCAACTAAATAAAGCTATTAACCCCTAAACCTCTGGCCTCCCACATCACTACCACTAAATAAATATATTAACCACTAAACTGCCAGCCCCCCATATCGCAACAACCTAAATTAAACTATTAACCCTTACACCTACCCCTACACCTAATCCTGAACCTAATCCTAACACCCCCTAACTTTAACATAATTACAATAGATCTAAATTAAAGTTACAATTATTAACTAAATAATACCTAGTTAAAACTAAATACATACTTACCTGTGAAATAAAACCTAAGCTAGCTACAATATAACTAATAGTTATATTGTAGCTAGCTTAGGTTTTATTTCACAGGTAAGTTTGTATTTATTTTAACTAGGTAGACTAGTTAGTAAATAGTTATTAACTATTTACTAACTACTTAGTTAAAATAAATACAAACTTACCTGTGAAATAAATCCTAAACTACCTTACACTAAAACCTAAAATTACAAAAAATAATAATTCCTATTAGAATAGGAATATTTTTTATTATTTTGGATAATTTGTTTGTTATTTTGTGCAATGCCATACAAAAGGCCCTTTTAAGGGCCCCCTAAAGGCCCTTTTAAGGGCCCTTGGTAGTTTGGGGTCTGGGGGTTTGTATACTGTTAGTGTTTTTTTGGGGGTTTTTTAAGCAAAAGAGCTGTTTAACTTAGGGCAATGCCCTACAAAAGGCCCTTTTAAGGACCCCCCAAAAGGCCTTTTAAGGACCCCCCAAAAGGCCTTTTAAGGGCCCTTGGTAGTTTGGGGGGGTCGGCTTTGTATACTGTTAGGGGGTATTTGTTTTTTGTAGCAAAAGAGCTGTTTAACTTAGGGCAATGCCCTACAAAAGGCCCTTTTAAGGGCCCCCAAAAAGGGCCTTTTAAGGGCCCTTGGTTGTTTGGGGGGTGGGGGTTTGTATACTGTTAGGGGTTGTTTGTTTGTTTTTGTAGCAAAAGAGCTGTTTAACTTAGGGCAATGCCCTACAAAAGGCCCTTTTAAGGGCCATTGGTAGTTTATTTTAGATTAGGCTTTTTTATTTTGGGGTGGTTTTTTTTTTAAATCGGTATTAGAATAGGAATAATTTTATTATTTTGGATAATTTCGTGTTTTTTTGTAATGGTAGTTTTTAAAAAAAAAATTTAATGGTAGGTTTTAGTGTAAGGTAGTTTTGTTTTTATTTCAATTTATGTAAATTTATTTTAACTAGGTAGTTAGTAAATAGTTAATACATTTTTACTTACTAATCTGTCTAGTTAAAATAAATACAAACTTACCTGTGAAATAAAAATAAAACCTAAGCTAGCTAAAATTTAATTTAGATCTATTTTAATTATGTTAAAGTTAGGGGGTGTTAGGGTTAGGGTTACATTAGGGTTAGGGTTACGTTAGGGTTAGGGGTTAATAGTTTAATTTAGGTTTTTGCGATGTGGGGGGCTGGCTTTTAGGGGTTAATAGGTTTATTTAGTGGTAGTGATGTGGGAGGCCAGAGGTTTAGGGGTTAATTTTAGTATAGTGGCGGTGATATCGGGGGTGGCAGATTAGGGGTTAATACCTTTATTCAGGTTGCAGCGATATCGGGAGTGGCAGATTAGGGGTTAATAACTGTAGGCAGGCGTCAGTGATGTTGGGGGGCAACAGATAGGGGTGTTTAGATGTAGGGTTTATGTTAGGGTGTTAGGTTTAAACCATATTTTCTTTTTCCCCATAGACATCAATGGGGCTGCGTTACAGAGCATTTCTTTCCGCGATCACAGGTGTTAGGTTTTTTCTGACCCACTCTTCCCATCGTTTTTGGTGCGGTATGGAGCTCAACGCAGCCATATCGCCCACACAAGCCGGTTTTTATAAAACTTGTAATGGCCGTGCTATAGGGGGTTAAATAACGCTTACTTTCCCTATAGCGTTCAAAACTCGTAATTTAGGTGATAGTTTAATTGAGAAATGTATTGGATAGGTAGATAATATAGGGCATACATATACTGTATCATATTCTAGCCCTCTCAACTGATCCTCATGTGTGAGTATATACATTTTTTTAGGTTTTTTTCTTTCAGATATTCCTCTAGTGTTGTCCTGCCTTCTGACCTTTTGTTGTGCTCTAGCCTGGCCTCTCTCTTTCATTCATCTTACACTCCTCACAGACATATTCTTCTCACCCTTTTTCTCTTCATAATATTATTACTCTTACACCCTCAATTTCCATATTATTCTCCCTTAAACATTCCACGCTTCTTTGTCTCAATCTCATCTCTCACCTTTCCACTCTCCCTTTAAAAAAATATTTTTTTTTCTAAATTATCCTTTTATTGTCTTTTCCCCTATCTTACTCACTCTTCTTAACTCTCACTGTCTTTTTCCCCTTATCACTCTCCATCCCCCTGTAGCTTCCCCTATCTTTATGTCTCTCAGTTTCACTCTCCATACCTTTCCCATCTAACCACTTCAATGATTTGAAGAGACAGTTAATGGATGTGTTAACATAGAACATTTAGCAATAATTTAAGATTTTTTATTATTTAAAAAGATAGATAATCCCTTTATTACCCATTCCCCAATTTAGCATAACCAACACTTTTATGTTAATATACTTTTTACCTCTGTGATTACTTGTATCTAAGCATCTGCAGACTTTCCCCTTATTTCAGTTATTTTGACAAACTTGCATTTTAACCAATCAGTACTGAATCATTAGTAACTCAACAGGAGTGAGCACAATGTTATCTATATGGCACACATGATCTAGTGCTGTTTAGCTGTAAAAAAGCTGTCAAAATACATTGAGATAAGAGGCGGACTTCAAGGGCTTAGAAATTAGCATATGAGCATACATAAGTTTACCTTTCTACAAATAATACCAAGAGAACAAAGCAAATTTAAAGATAAAAGTATATTGGAAAGGGGACCTACAAAACCTAGAGTAACCAGGACTACACTATACAGACCCCAAAAAGAAGGAGGACTTTGCGTTCCATGCCTCGACACATATTATAAAGCAGCTGGCCTACAGAGAATACTTGTCTGGCACAGAAACACCCAAACAAAAGCTTGGATAGCCATGGATTCTCAAATCCTCAAAACGCCCAGTGTGGGAGCCGTATGTTGGACCCCCAAAATAAGCAGAACAGAAACGACAGACCTATACCCCCTATACCAGAGTGTTTTCACTATATGGAACAAGGTTAAAAAAAACACTTCCTCGAATTACAACACCTAGATCCCCACTATCTCCAATATCCCCAAATGCTGAATTCCTGGGGAGCCTTGACTATGATGACCACATACTTACAAACCGCAAATTAAGCTATACGATACCCATCTGTAAACTGCTGAACGGCTCACAGCTAAAGCCTATGTCAGACCTGAAAGACCTCCTTAACTGAACCTTCATGAAATGGATGAAATATAGGCAGTTACAACACCTCCTGAGCACATCCATACATAAACATGACTGGACTAGAAAATGAACGCCCTTTGAAACCTTATGTCTGACCGAAGGATGACTCAGACATTTCTTAGCCATAGTTAAATCTGTATTAACCATAGACCAAAACTCAAAACTCCCTGCCTTCACTCATAAATGGCAATTAGAATTAGACATAAACATCGATACTTAGACCTGGAATCAAATCTTCCAACTCACCAAAAAATCCTCCACGTCCACTAGGCTCCTAGAGCTAAACTATAAAGTCATGTCTAGGTGGTACCTAACTCCAACGCACCTGAAAAGGTGCTGGACAACATTATTGGAAATTATTGGCACCTTCTCAAAATTGTAAGAAATAATTGCATTCCAAGTTTGTGATGCTCCTGTAATTTGTAATTAAACTCACCTATATCAATTAACAGGTGCTGACAATATAGAAATCACAACGGCAACCAGTTAAAATGGTGAACAATTGACTCAATCTTTCTGTTGTGTGTCTCTGTGTGCCACACTGAGCATGGAGAAGAGAAACAGCAGCAAAGAATTGTCTGATGATTTGAGAACAAAAATTGTGGAAAAACATGGACAATCTCAAGGTTACAAGTCCATCTCCAGAGATCTTAATGTTCCTGTGTCCACTGTGCACAACATTGTCAAGAGTTTTACAGCCCATGGCACTGTAGCTAATCTCCCTGGACGTAGACGATAGAGAAAAATTCATCAAAGATTGCAACGAATTGTTCGAATGGTGGATAAAGAACATTGATTACCAGACAAATTCAAGCTGACCTTTAGGCACAGAGTACAAATGTGTCAGCTCGCACTATACGTCACCATCTGAGTGAAAAGGGATGCTATGGTAGGAGACCCAGGAGGACCCCACTGCTGACACAGAAACATAAAAAAGCCAGATTGGAGTTTGCAAAAACTTACTTGAGGAAGCCAAAATCCTTTTGTGAGAATGTGCTGTGGAGAGACAAAACAAAATTACAGCTTTTTGATAAAGCTCATCATTCTACTGTTTTCAGAAAAAGAAATGAGGCTTTTGAATTCAATAATTTTTATTAGTTTGACATAATTCAAATTACAAATATTCAGACAGTTTAAACAGTTTAAACAGAAAAAAAAAATCAAAGTTTCTCAAATTTAAACCTTTCAGGTATCAAGTATGAGTGGAATTCTGTTTGTACAACCTATAGATAACCAACTGATGATAGGAATGTATTTGTTCGTAAGTCTCGTACAATACATAACAAGAAATTAGGCTTTTAAAGAAAAGAATACAGTCCCTACAGTCAAACATGGTGGAGGTTCACTGATGTTTGGGGGTTTCTTTGCTGCTTCTGGCACTGGATGTTTTGACTTTGTGCATGGCATTATGAAATCTGAAGACTACCAAAGAATTCTGTGGTGCAATGTAGGGCCCAGTGTCAGAAAGTTGGGTCTCCATCAGAGGTCATGGGTCTTACATCAGGACAATGACCCAAAGCACACGTCAAAATTAACCCAGAAATGGTTTAAGACAAAGCGCTGGAGAGTAATGAATTGGCCAGCAATGAGTCCATATCTCAATCCCATAGAGCACCTGTGGAGAGATCTCAAAACAGAAGTTGGGAAAAAAAACCTTCCAATCTGAGAGACCTGGTGCAGATGGCGGAAGAAGAGAGGTCCAAAATTCCAGTAGAGAGGTGTAATAAACTCATTGATGGTTACAGGAAGCGATTGATTAAAGTTATTTTTCCAAGGGGTGTGCTACCAAATATTAAATTGAGGGTGCCAATAATTTTGTCCAGTCCATTTTTGGAGTTTTGCATGGAATGTGCATGGAAAGAAATAGAAATGAGAATGCCTAAACATTTGTAATTGCAACAATTTTCTGGGCAAAGTGGTGCATTATCTGACAGAAATGCAGATGTGTCAATATATATATATTTATATGTGTATATATGTATTTACAATCATATATACACATATACATACATAAGTAGACATATATAGGCATATATATATATAAGTGCATAGAAGCCCTTTGCCGTTAATGAGATGAAAATATGTGAAAGCATATTTATGGAATATTTATATTTAATAAAGGCTTTAACTATGTATTTGCAGTAAAAATGTAACATTCCCAAGTTCTGCACATAGCAGAATATGTTCTATGTATTTGTAAATAGATATTCCTATATATATCTGTATATATCTATACCTATATATAATCATGTATATATAGGTAAATATATGTTACCAAAATGTTATATATATATATATATATATATATATATATATATATATATAATATATATGTGAATTTATGAATAAATAGAACATATTCTGTTATGTAAAATATTAATATTTTCATGTCTGGTTAGCGCAAATGAGAATATGCAATCGTGTTTGCGCGAGAGTAGGGTGTTTTTTACCCACTTTCTGTCTCCATTGAAATCTATGGGGGAATACGTGAAAGCACATGCAATATTCTAACTTCAGATTTTTGCAACTCATAATACGAGCTCAACCCCTTTGTATTATTATTTTATTTTTTTTATAAAGAGCTAAATTGCAATGCCCTACAAAAAGCCCTTCTAAGGGCTATTGCTATTGTATGTTTTAGTGTTAGTATAGCGTATTTTATTTTGGGGTGTTGTTTTTTTTTTTAAGCAAGGCTTTAGTTTTAGAATAGGCAAAAATGTTTTTTTTATTCTTGGTAATGTTTTTTTTCTGTAATGTTAGTTTTTCTTTGTAATGGTAGGGATGTTTTATGTAATGGTAGGGTTTTTTATTTTTGTAACTTAGGGGGTGTTAGGTTAGGCTTTTTAGGGGGGTTTGCTGTTATGAAGTTGGTTGGTACTTTGCGATGGGAGCTCTGGCGGTTTAGGGGTTAATAGTGTAGTGGAGTAGTTTACAATGTGGGGGTGTGGTGGTTTAGGGGTTAATAATGTAGCAGAGTAGTTTGCAATGTGGGGTGTGGTGTTTTAGGGGTTAATAGTGTAGCGGGGTAGTTTGCAATGTGGGGTATGGCAGTTTAGGGTTTAATAGTATAGTTTAGTGCAATGTTTTCCTCCGGCCAGACTCTTTATGCGTACTTTAAAATTCAATTGCTTTCAAGTGATTGCATTTACTTTCATTGTGTAATAAGAGTGAACATTGCACTTAATGTAGTCCATAGAAAATATGGGAAGCGTAAATGACTGCAGTAATTTAAACACTGTGCCACTTGTTATATGAATTTGAGTGCAAATAAAACTGCAATCTCGTTATGTGAAAAATGATATATTATTACTACTTTTATTTCAAAGTGACATTGGAAAGACAGATATTGCATCCATTTGTTTACAGCATAACTATGTACCACTTTTTCCATAAAAAATAACAATATCAATTATATATACTAAAGGACAATTATAACATAGTGCAAACAGTCATAAAACTCTACTGATTGATATTGTTAAGCACCTCTGTTAACAGGTACCCCCATATCAAATGTATAGCTGGTATTTAACTTTGACAATTATATTTTCCCATGTGATGCACTTTATCTTTGGACACTTAAACTATACCATGAACAAAACAAAAAATTAGGTGAGGTGATTCAATTTAAAAATAAAATATTCATTACCACCAAAGGACAGTATCTTATGTTGCATGGAAACTGAACCATTTTTGTGCACATAGCTCCTTATAACCAAAATGATAACAGTCATGGATGTTAATGAGAAGTTGTTTGTGCCACTGGCTGCAATTTGTGAAACATTGCACAATATATAGTGTACAAATACCTCCCCACAAGTCTAAACAAAAATGGATCAATCCTAATCTATCAGCCAACTTTGTTTTTGATTGGTTTTCAGACTAAAAAGGTCACTTTTTTCGTTTCTGTAGTGGGCAGCACACAAATTTAAAAACGTATTTGTTTATGTAGAGTTACATATGTATATGTATTTGATAAGTGATATCCTGTACAGCTAAGGGGATCTTCAGGAAAGGTAAGAAGAATGAAAACCAGGACCCCAACATCTAGAAATTGCACATAACAATCACTTTTTGTAAATGTTTGTTTCTAATTCAAATTGTTGTGATTGTCAGTTTCAGTAGAGGTGTCTTTATGATTGGGATTTCAAATGGGATTGTGCGATTATGACCGGGATTTCAAATGGAATTTCGATTTTGTGAACCAATATTTCAAAAGAACAGCATCCTTATGACCAGGCTTTCAAACAAGAGTGCTCCTTTGTAACTGCAAAGGCAAAACCTGTTTACAACAGTCTGGTATCCAGTTTTTACGGCTACATTATTAACCCCTTAATGACTGCAACGTACCCTGTACATCGCTGGTCGTTAAGGGTTTTTCAGGTCAAAGTAGCGTGGGTCTTGCCACAAGCAGCAGGACCGTGCTACTATGACCTCCTTTTAGGTGGCAGTCATCCTAGAATAGCATGGTCTCGCCGCTGACGGCAAGACCCTGCTATCAAAATAAAAATCCCCATTCAAAGACCAGCAACGTACAGGGTACTGGTCATTAAGGCGTTAAAATCCTGGTCATGAAGTTGCAATCCCTTTTAAAGCCTAGTCATAAAGGCAAGGTTCTTTATAAAAGACTTGTCACAAAGGTGCAATCTCATTTTTTTTAATTATTAAAAGTGTCAATATAATTATTGAGTAAACATGTCAAGTATATCCATCATACCTATATACAAATAGCATTCATATTGCTTAGCAGTGACCAGGATTCACATTATGAAAGTTTAATCTCACACATGTAAATATTTCCCTTACACATTGTGCAAGGGGTTATTTTCTAAATAAATTGAATGTAACCTTAAAATGTGTGAAAGGGTCATTGTATATGTCAGCTTTGATTAGATTAGTACTTAACAACAAAAACAACCATTTTCTGGTACAAATTTACTGACGAATCGTTAACGACTTTTAGTGACCAAATCCATTTTGGATTGTAATCGTTTGAAACCGAGTTATCAGGGCCAATATGGTTAAGGTTGCAATGGAACCCAACCTATGAAACATAGTTTAGCTAGTACAACCACAGAACTGTTTTTTTTACATAAGAATATCACTGAAATGGTAAATAAGCAAAAACTACAGCACCAATAACAGTATTGTTACTACGTCATCAGATAATGTACCTGTACCAGGGCCTTATACTACCAAACACCATTTCCAACTCCCATCCACCCCTTTAATTCTGTGAAGGCTGGCAGAGAGTTAGAGAGTGTGGGGGCAACAACACTATAATTGTTCACCTTAAATTCATCACCTTTTTAAAATGTAAAAACATACAGTAAACTTAGAAATGTTAAAAAGAAATCATTAATAATGCCACATGGAATACATATATTCCCTCTAAAATATTTTGTTTTTACACTACTATAGGCATTCTCCGTTTTGAATCTATTTTTAATGCTAAACATTTTAATAAAGCATTTATGACTAAAATCAACATCATTGTGACCAATTTTCAACAAAACTAGGCATTATTACTTGAAGTCTAAAAATGTAAATATTTATTTTACAAATTATTAGTATTGTTTAATATTTTCATGTTCCTGTGATTGTGAATATGAGGTTAGGAACGTTATCAATGTTTACATCTAGACAGATAATATATATATATATATATATATATATACAAACATCAAAATTTTATTTTAGAAATTATTCTTTCATTTTATTATAGATTGTGTAAGTAGGTATAAAAAATTAACACTTCTTGTGTGTCTGATAGCAGAAAATAACTTGCAATAACATTGCAACTCCAAAATTCTGGAATTCAATAAGAC
The DNA here is from genome assembly GCF_027579735.1 of Bombina bombina. Lineage (NCBI taxonomy): Eukaryota > Metazoa > Chordata > Amphibia > Anura > Bombinatoridae > Bombina > Bombina bombina. The sequence continues at coordinate 697,908,660 of NC_069502.1, read as the reverse complement.
TTGATCCCGCCCTTGTCAACACCTCAAGTTGCAAGTTGAACTACCTTTTTAATCAAAGTAGCTGTATATATCCTGCTACCATTTACTTCATGTTATACTGTCAAGGTTTCCACAAAACCTTGTTGTAAAAGTGAGATCATGTTTTAATTTTTTTTAGCTTTGCTATATGACATATCTTTACAAGCATATAGTTAGTGTGCTTTCTGGCCATTGGCATCTATAGTTGCCTTAAATGGCCAATGTATTAAATGAAAACATATTGAAAACATATTGTTAATTTGCCTTTTGTTTCTCCACCTATACTAAAAATTACAGTACATAAGTACTGGTTTTAGAAAAGCTATGTGAATAGGAAGGTTCTTAAAAAAATCACACTCACAAGATGGAGAGAGGTACTAAAATGTTAATTTTCAAATGTTTTCTCAAAGTATGGGTCTTTGTGTACACAGTAAAAAAAAAGTTAAGGAGGACTGTGTATGCATGTCTGTGTGTGTATAAGAAAATAAGGATGTCTGCTTTTCCTATAAAATCAGCCCATTTGATGGAGTTGTGGTTTAAATTAGATATTTTATATAAAAAATAAACATAAAGGAGTTTTTTCATATATATTAAACTATGTAACTGGTTAAACAATTAACTTAATACACAATAAGGGAAAGGAAATTTAAATTGCACAGTCCCTTTAAGAAACACCGTAACTGTAAATGTTTGTAAGTATCGAACATTTGAGTGCCTGTTTCTTTTTTTTCTTTCTTTTTTTTCTTTAATAAAAAAGTGGTCTTGCTGGATAGAAAGAGACATGTCTCAGAAACCTTGCAGACAGCAAAAGGCAAGGGTCTAACTATGAACATTTTGGCGGTACAAATCGATTTGAACTCTTTTGGCAAGTTTTTTTCTGTGTGATATTTGTTTCCAGTTGCAAAACTACCATTGGTGCAGCAGGTGTAGTGGCACCGGGGTCCAAGTGCTGGAGGGGGCCAATCGCAGAGAGTCTACACATACGCATGTGCAGAAAGTGTTCTTTTCTAATACAGGGAAGCATTTTATTAGTGCAGGTTCTATCTATCATCAAAATCATAATACAGAACATCATGTATATTATTGTTATTGCTTACTACTGAGTTACCTTTTGGGGGCCAAAAACCATTTTGCACCAGGGCCCTCTGTTGAGTAGGTCCACTATTGTTAGTTTCACAAATAGGTTTCACTGAATCTTGGCCACTGATTTAGCAGCTATTATGAATAACTAGAACAGTTTTGAAAGCATTATTGAAAATGTGCTTAGCTACTATACAGTGTTTTTTGCATGGTAACTGGCGTCTAATCCAGAGTCTATAAGGTTGGAAAATGTGAGGGTACATCTTTTATTATTTGTTTTCTTTTTTGCTTTCCTCTTAATGTGGATGAATGTGTATAAGCATGCATATGCATGTGAAACCACCATCAATAAGGCACATGATCAAATGGATATTATTCTAGACTTGGTGACCAAATAATCTAGATTTTATTAAAGACACGAGGCAAGTATTTTGCATTCAATTCTTTACTGAATTACAACAGCAGCAAAGACAGAGTGACATCATAGCAGGAAGAAATGAACAACAAATAAGATCTCAGCACTATGTATCAAACTTAAGGAACACTGGGGTAGATTTAACAAGCAGCGGATTCTGCTTTCTATGCCCATTGTTTCCGGCTTGTCGGAAACATAAGTTAAGAAGCAGCGGTTGTAACTTGTCCGCCACCTGATGAAACGCATCAGATCTTGCTGTGCTCTAATTACAGACTGTCTGTATTGTAACCTTACATTCGGTACAATAAACCAGCTACTGAGCACCAAGGACTCCTTTTGTTCTACAATTGTTCTATTTTTGCTAGTATATAAAAGCATTTTAGAGATTGTTAAAAATCATAAAACCATTGACAGTGTTGTAGCAGAGTGTGCAGGCCTGCTAATTCAAGGCAGTCTATACACACACACACACACACATATATATATATATATATATATATATATATATATACAGTATATATAGATAGATAGATAGATAGATAGATAGATACTGTGCAAAAGTTTTAGGCCACCATTAGATTTGCTGTTTTAGCAAAGTTTTAATGACCATCTCTATTTATTTTTTATTAAGGTACAAACAGAAAATACACGAAATATATACACAAAATATAAAAAAATGTCAGAACAAAATGGCTCCTTCAGGCAAAAGTCAGTATTTAGTGTGACCTCCCTTGGTACTAAGCTCATCTTGAACTCTTTTGGGGAGACTGCCCTGAAGTAATCTTCTGGTATATTACACCAGGCTTCTTTCAGCACTTCTCAGAGTTCTTCTTTAGATTTAGGTTGTCTTTTATTTATTTCTCTGTCCAGGTGATCACATACTGCCTCTTTAATATTCAGGTCTGGACTCTGTGGATGCCAGTCATGAATGTCAGTGTTTTATCAGCTGTATTTCTCTCAAAATATTATTTCACTGCATTAGCAGTGTGCTTGGGATCGTTATCAGGCTGAAAAATAAAACCATTACCAATTAGGTGCTTTCCAGAACTAATGCCATGATGAATTAAAACCTGTCTGTACTTTTTAGCATTCATGATCCCATTAATTCAGACAATATCACCAACACCACTGGCAGAAATGCAGCCCCAAACCACTGAACCACTCATTCTTCCATCTATCTCCAACTCTTCTTCTCACATATTGTCAATGATTGGACCCAAAAAAATTAAACTTGGATTCGTCACTCCATAATACTCTTTCAATTGATCTTCATTCCAATCTTTGTAAACTTTAGCATATCTTAGCCTTTTCATTAGTGTAGGTAGTGTAAGGGGTAAAGATAGAAGCTCAAATTTAGGACAATTCTAGTGGAGCAAAGCAGAGTCCCACAGGATATGTGTAGTTCTAGGAAAGTTTTGTAGACAGAAATGGAAAGAGATGGAGGAGAAAAGAAAAGAGGTAGGTCTTGAGTGGAGCACAAAAAACATAAGGAGAACATTTGCAGACTAGCAGAGTTAAGGGAAAATACAATTTTATTAATGCAATGTAGAAGGGACAGACAGAGAGGGTAGTTAGAAAGTATGGTTATATATAAATCCTAGACTAAGGCCTCTAGTTATGAAGCCGTCTACTTACCTGCATTCGCCCGCCCAATACGCTCGCCTAAGCTCGCCTACCATCGCCGCCGCGGACCTGAATACGTTTGCCAAAGTTATCAAAAAATCTGTCAAGAAGCCGCGCACCAAGTACGGAGCGATGAGCAGCGGACTGTTGTACTTTTTAGCATTCATGATCCCATTAATTCAGACAATATCACCAACACCACTGGCAGAAATGCAGCCCCAAACCACTGAACCACTCATTCTTCCATCTATCTCCAACTCTTCTTCTCACATATTGTCAATGATTGGACCCAAAAAAATTAAACTTGGATTCGTCACTCCATAATACTCTTTCAATTGATCTTCATTCCAATCTTTGTAAACTTTAGCATATCTTAGCCTTTTCATTAGTGTAGGTAGTGTAAGGGGTAAAGATAGAAGCTCAAATTTAGGACAATTCTAGTGGAGCAAAGCAGAGTCCCACAGGATATGTGTAGTTCTAGGAAAGTTTTGTAGACAGAAATGGAAAGAGATGGAGGAGAAAAGAAAAGAGGTAGGTCTTGAGTGGAGCACAAAAAACATAAGGAGAACATTTGCAGACTAGCAGAGTTAAGGGAAAATACAATTTTATTAATGCAATGTAGAAGGGACAGACAGAGAGGGTAGTTAGAAAGTATGGTTATATATAAATCCTAGACTAAGGCCTCTAGTTATGAAGCCGTCTACTTACCTGCATTCGCCCGCCCAATACGCTCGCCTAAGCTCGCCTACCATCCCCGCCGCGGACCTGAATACGTTTGCCAAAGTTATCAAAAAATCTGTCAAGAAGCCGCGCACCAAGTATGGAGCGATGAGCAGCGGACTGTTGTTAACTGACAGTCATCGATCTCGCTGCTCATCGGCTTCTTCGCAGCTTTCTTGATACCCACTACACTGTTCTACCCCCTAAACCGCCGCTCCCGGAGCCCCCCACACCTAAATAAAGTTATTACCCCCTAAACCGCCACTCCTTGACCCCGCTGCAACTATAATAAATGTATTAACCCCTAAACCACCGCTCCCGGACCCCTCCGCCACCTACATTATACCTATTAACCCCTAAAATGACGCCCCCTATACCGCCGCCACCTATATTAAATTTATTAACCCCTATCCTGCAGATCCCGGACCCCGCCGCAACTAAATAAATTGTTTAACCCCTAAACTTCTGCACCCGGAGCCCACTGCCACCTATATTAAAGTTATTAACCCCTATCCTGCCCCCCACTACACCGCCGCCACCTACATTAATTCATTAACCCCTAAACAGCCGCTCCCGGACCCCGCCGCAACTAAATTAAATGTTTAACCCCTAAACCGCCGCTCCCGGACCCCGCTGCCACCTATATTAAACTTATTAACCCCTAAACCTAAGTCTAACACTAACACTAACACCCCCTAACTTTAATATTATTTTAATAAATCTAAATAAAACTAACTATTATTAACTAAATTATTCCTATTTAAAACTAAATACTTACCTATAAAATAAACCCTAAGATAGCTACAATATAATTAATAATTATACACTACACTATCATTAAATTAATTAAATAAATTAACTACAATTACCTAAAATTAAATTAAATTAAATAAACTAAACTATGGTACAAAAAAAACACACTAAATTACAGAAAATAAAAAAGAATTACAAGAAGTTTAAACTAATTACACCTAATCTAAGCCCCCTAATAAAAAAATAAAGCCCCCAAAATAAAAAAATGCCCTACCCTATTCTAAATTACAAAGTAACCAGCTCCTTTACCTGTAAAAAAAATATAAACCCCCCCCACATTAAAACCCACCACCCACATACCCCTACTCTAACCCACCCAAACCCCCCTTAAAAAAACCTAACACTAACTTCCTAAAGATCTCCCTACCTTGAGTCGTCTTCACCCAGACGAGCCGAATTCTTCATCCAAGTGGAGCAGAAGAGGTCCTCCATCCAGCAGAAGTTTTCATCCAGGCGACGAATGAAGGTTCCTTTAAGGGACGTTATCCAAGATGGCGTCCCTCGAATTCAATCAGATTTTTCCTACCTTAATTCCGATTGGCTGATAGAATCCTTTCAGCCAATCGAATTCGAGGGACGCCATCTTGGATAACGTCCCTTAAAGGAACCTTCATTCGTCGTTCAGTCGTCGGTTGAAGAGGATGGCTCCACCTCGGCTCCTTGGAAAATGGCTCCGCTCCGGATGGATGAAGATTGAAGACGCCGCCTGGATGAAGACTTCTGCTGGATGGAGGACCTCTTCTGCGCCACTTGGATGAAGAATTTGGCTCGGCTGGGTGAAGACGACTCAAGGTAGGGAGATCTTCAGGTGGTTAGTGTTAGGTTTTTTTAAGGGGGGTTTGGGTGGGTTAGAGTAGGGGTATGTGGGTGGTGGGTTTTAATGTTGGGGGGGTTATATTTTTTTTACAGGTAAAAGAGCTGATTACGTTGGGGCAATGTCCCGCAAAAAGCCCTTTTAAGGGCTGGTAAAAGAGCTGGTTAATTTGTAATTTAGAATAGGGTAGGGCATTTTTTTATTTTGGGGGGCTTTATTATTTTATTAGGGGGCTTAGATTAGGTGTAATTTTGTTTAAACTTCTTGTAATTCTTTTTTATTTTCTGTAATTTAGTGTGTTTTTTTGTACCATAGTTTAGTTTATTTAATTTAATTTAAGGTAATTGTAGTTAATTTATTTAATTAATTTAATGATAGTGTAGTGTTAGGTTTAATTGTAACTTAGGTTAGGATTTATTTTACAGGTAATTTTGTAAGTATTTTAGCTAGGTAGTTATTAAATAGTTAATAACTATTTAATAACTATTCTACCTAGTTAAAATAAATACAAAGTTGCCTGTAAAATAAAAATAAATCATAAAATAGCTACAATATAATTATTAGTTATATTGTAGCTATCTTAGGGTTTATTTTACAGGTAAGTATTTCGTTTTAAATAGGATTAATTTAGTTAATACGAGTAATATTATTTAGATTTATTAAAATAATATGTAAAGGGACACTGAACCCAAATTTTTTCTTTTGTAATTCAGAAAGAGCATGCAGTTTTAAGCAACTTTCTAATTTACTCCTATTATCAATTTTTCTTCGTTCTCTTGCTATCATTATTTGAAAAAGAAGGCATCTAAGCTTTTTTTTGGTTTCAGTACTCTGGACAGCACTTTTTTATTGGTGGATGAATTTATCCACCAATCAGCAAGGACAACCTAGGTTGTTCACCAAAAATGGGCCGGCATCTAAACTTACATTTTTGCATTTCAAATAAAGATACCAAGAGAATGAAGAAAATTTGATAGTAGGAGTAAACTAGAAAGTTGCTTAAAATTTCATGCTCAATCTGAATCACAAAAGAAAAATTTTGGGTACAGTGTCCCTTTAAATTAGGGGGGTTAGGGTTAGTGTTAGACTTAGGTTTAGGGGTTAATAATTTTAATATAGGTGGCGGCGGTATAGGGGGCAGGATAGGGGTTAATAACTTTAATATAGGTGGCGGCGGGGTCCGGGAGCGGCGGTTTAGGGGTTAAACAATCTATTTAGATGCGGCGGGGTCCAGAATTCGCAGGATAGGGGTTAATAAGTGGGGTTAATAAGTTTATGTAGGTGGTGGCGGGGTCCGTGAGCGGCGGTTTAGGGGTTAACATGTTTATTATAGTTGTGGCGGGGTCCGGGGGCGGCGGTTTAGGGGGTAATAAATTTATTTACTTGCAGCGGTGTAGGTAGGGCAGTTTAGGGGTGTTTAGACTCGGGGTACATGTTAGGGTGTTAGGTGCAGACATCTCCCATAGGAATCAATGGGATATCGGGCAGCAGCGAACATGAGCTTTCGCTATGGTCAGACTCCCATTGATTCCTATGGGATCCGCCGCCTCCAGGGTGGCGGATTGAAATCCAGGTACGCTGGCCCGGAATAGTGGCGAGCGTACCTGGTAGTAGTTTGATAACTACCAAAAGTAGTCAGATTGTGCCGAACTTGCTTTCGGAACATCTGTAGTGATGTAACCATCAATCTGTGTCGGACTGAGTCCGGCGGATCATAGGTTACATCACTATATTCTACTTTTGCCGGGCAGTAGGGGTTGATAACTAAGGCGAATCAGCTTCACCACAAATACGCTGTGGAATTCCAGCGTATTTGCGGTTGACGGCTTGATAACTAGAGGCCCAAGAGTGAATCTACAATGTTGAGGTGTTAGATTTCATATAGGTGAGTGGTAATCAGCACTGAATGCATAAAAAAGAAAAAGGTATCAGAATCAAAGCCTAGTGGCACACCACAGTGAGTGATAAGGGTCAGGATCTGTCCTGGCCGGATACACTAATGGTACAGTTAGAGAGGTAGAAGGCAGAGAGATGACAGCTGAAAAAAGGGGCTCAGCAGTATTAAAGGCTTCAGAGAGATAAAGAAAGAAAAATAAGAGAAACAGCCTTTAGACTAGACTAGACATAAACCACTTGATGCCTGATTTATACATTGCACTGAAGGCAAACTGTATAAAACGGCTTGGGCACACTATCTAGTCAGTGTAAAGTATGATAGCCATGACAACGCCAACTACAAAAAGGGACTAAAATTATGTGCCAGCATTTTGTCAGTAAAATGAGTTATGCAATTGAGGGACTATACTGCATGCAAAGCTCCATAGGTAAGTATATTTATCTCATAGGCTGTGGTCAAAGGGTAGAAAGGGGTGATAATTTGGAAAGCCCTACGAGAGTGAGCCTGGTATTGAGTACCACTTTACTGATAAGCTGCAAGAGAAAAATATTAATGCAGACATTACAAAAATATAAAGAAACACATATATGTTTAAAAAGAAAAAAGAAATATACGCCTAGATTGCGAGTCTTGCGTTAGCCTTAAAAAGCAGCATTGAGAGGTCCCAACACTGCTTTTTAACGCCCGCTGGTATTACGAGTCTGGCAGGTACAGGTGTACTGCTCACTTTTCTTCTGCGACTCGAGCATACCGCAAATCCCCTTACGTCAATTGCGTATACTATCTTTTTTAATGGGATTTGCCTAATGCCGGTATTACGAGTCTTGGAGAAAGTGAGCGGTACATCCTCTCCTGTCAAGACTCCTACCGCATTTAAAAGTCAGTAGTTAAGAGTTTTATGGGCTAACGCAGTAACATAAAACTCTTAACTAAAGTGCTAAAAAGTACACTAACTCCCATAAACTACCTATTAACCCCTAAACCGAGCCCCCCCCCCCACATAGCAAACACTTAAATAAATATGTTAACCCCTAATCTGCCGACCGGACATCGCCGCCACTTTAATAAATGTATTAACCCCTAAACCGCTGCACTCCCGCCTCGCAAACACTAGTTAAATATTATTAACCACTAATCTGCCGTCCCTAACATCGCTGACACCTACCTACATTTATTAACCCCTAATCTGCCGCCCCCAACGTTGCCGCAACTATATTAAATGTATTAACCCCTAAACCTAAGTCTAACCCTAACACCCCCCTAACTTAAATATAATTTAAATACATCTAAATAAAATTAATACAATTAATTAAATTATTCCTATTTAAAACTAAATACTTATCTATAAAATAAACCCTAAGATAGCTACAATATAACTAATAGTTACATTGTAGCTATCTATTCTTAGGGTTTATTTTTGTTTTACAGGCAAGTTTGTATTTATTTTAACTAGGTACAATAGTTATTAAATAGTTATTAGCTATTTAAGAACTACCTAGCTAAAATAAATACAAGTATACCTGTAAAATAAATCCTAACTTAAGTTTCAATTTCACCTAACACTACACTATCATTAAATTAATTACCTAAACTACCAAAAGACGTATTGAGATGTCTTCACCCAGCCGGGCACAAGTGGACCTCTAGACGGCCAGAAGTCTTCATCCAGGCGGCATCTTCTATCTTCATCCATCCGGAGCGGAGCGGGTCCATCTTCAATCCAGCCAACGCGGAGCATCCTCTTCAAATGAAGTCCAACTGAAGAATGAAGATTGTATCAGCTAACAGGATTTTTCCTACCTTAATTCCGATTGGCTGATAGAATCCTATCAGCCAATCGGAATTGAAGAGACGCCATCTTGGATGAAGTCATTTAAAGGAACCTTCATTATTCAGTTGGACTTTGTTTGAAGCAGCTGGATTGAAGATGGACCCGCTCCACTCCGGATGGATGAAGATAGAAGATGCCGTCTGGATGAAGACTTCTGGCCATCTGGAGGTACTCTTCTGGCCGGATTGGATGAAGACTTCTTCCCCTCTGGAGGTCCACTTCTGCCCGGCTGGGTGAAGACGTCTCAAGGTAGGGTGATCTTCAAGTGGTTAGTGTTAGGTTTTATTAAGGGGGCATTGGGTGGGTTTTAGAGTAGGTTGGGTGTGTGGGTGGTGGGTTTTAATGTTGGGGGGGTATTGTATTTTTTTTACAGGTAAAAGAGCAGATTACTTTGGGGCTATTTGTAATTTAGTATAGGGTAGGGAATTTTATTATTTTGGGGGGATTTTTTATTTTATTAGGGGGATTAGATTAGGTGTAATTAGTTTTAAAAAAAATTGTAATTATTTTTTATTTTCTGTAATTTAGTGTTTGTTGTTTTTTGTACTTTAGTTTATTTAATGTAATTGTAATTAATTGTAGGTAGTTTAGGTAATTGATTTAATGATAGTGTAGTGTTAGGTGTAATTGAAACTTAGGTTAAGTTTTATTTTACAGGTACTTTTGTATTTATTTTAGCTAAGTAGTTATTAAATAGTTAATAACTATTTAATAACTATTGTACCTAGTTAAAATAAATACAAACTTGCCTGTAAAATAAAAATAAACCCTAAGCTAGTTACAATGTAACTATTAGTTATATTGTAGCTAGCTTAGGGTTTATTTGATAGGTAAGTATTTAGTTTTAAATAGGAATCATTTATTTAATTGTTGTAATTTTATTAAGAATATTTAAAATTATATTTAAATTATGGGAGGTGTTAGGGTTAGGGTTAGACTTAGGTTTAGGGGTTAATAACTTTATTATAGTGGCGGCGAAGTTGGCGGCGGCAGATTAGGGGTTAATAAATTTAATATAGTTGCGGGGGGCAGAGTAGGGGTAAATAAATATAATGTAGGGTTCGACGATGTTGGGGGCAGTAGATTAGGGGTTCATAAGTATAATGTAGGTGGCGGCGGTGTTCGGAGCGGCTGATTAGGGGTTACTAATATAATGTAGGTGGCGGCGGTGTCCGGAGCGGAAGATTAGGGGTTAATAAGTGTAAGATTAGGGTTGTTTAGACTCGGGGTTCATGTTAGGGTGTTACGCTATAAGCATTTAATATTGCACAAGCATTTCTGGTGAAATGCTTGTGCAATGCTGCCACCTGCACATTCTCAGCCAATCGGCCGCTAGCAGGGGTTGTCAATCATCCCGATCGTATCCGATTGGGATGATTGCTGTCCACCACCTCCGAGGCTTGTGCGGAAGCAGGTGCATCCGCAGTTTGTTAAATATACCCCCATATGTTCTAGTACTAAAATACAATGGAAACTAGAAAACCTACAAAAGCTATCACCGTTGTAAAATAAAGTTAAATAGGTAAATCTTCTTTGGAATAAAAGTAAATAAAAAAATAAATAAATGGAAAACCAAAGAAAATATTTATCAGGACAAAACACAGAGTGTTAAAGGATGGCCTTAAGGACTGTGAGCTTAGAAGCAGCATGCATCTGATTTAGCTTCAGTGCTAATGAACAATAGAGAATTTAAGACTCCAGATGGAAAATACAATTTTCTTGAGAAAATACAGGGAAACATAAATATCAATGTAAAATGAGAGAGCAAAATCACTTAGCTGCTAACTGCTGGGAAGCAGAAAAGAAAAGAGGAAGTAGAGACAGTGTTCCTTGTGTTTGATACATAGGCACACCATGTGCATCATTTTGTTGGCCAGTAGACAATTAGATGATCTCGTTACTGCTCACAGCAAACAAGTTTTCTGCATAAACATACTAAAAAACTGCAAAAAAATGTTGTATCAAATCCGCAATGAGCAGTGGCGGAAGACTGATGACTATAAAGCCTCGCTTGACGCAAATAATCAAATGTACTATTATGCCTGGTGAACTCCCACGTGACCTAAAATGTGTCATGGATGTCAAAGACATGGAAAGTAAAGGCAGCATCTTATAAGAAGGACAAATTAGTAGACCCTCATAATAACTTTTTTATTCTTGGTCATTAACAGTTTTAAAATAACTATTTTTAACATGGCTTCTTCAGGCTCTCAAGTTCAGGCTGCCAAAACAATTTTTTTTAATTTTTAAAATCAGCAAAATGTGGTACTTGTGGATATAATATTAGAGTCTTACGATTACCTTTTTGGTTGTCGAATGAAGCAAACCCCTACTGCTCATAAGAAAATGATATGGCAAAAAATCAATGATGCAGTAAGTGCACAGCTAGGGACCTGGTAAAAAGGACATTGATTATTAAAATCATTGTTTTAATGATACAAAACTATTTGTTATTTTTAATCATACCACATTTTGGAGGTTTGGGGACTGTCCTGTCTGCAAGCTATTTTTCCCTCTTAAGGGAAAGAATAATCTTAAAGCAAAGGTAAGTTACATCTCTGGAGGCCATATATCCAGAAGGATATAAACAAACTGGAATATGTGCAAAGGGGGGGCTACTAAAATGGTACATAGTCTAAAAAATAAGTGCACCAGGAGAGGTTCAATTACCTTAAAGGGCCATAATACCCAAATGTTTAAACACTTGAAAGTGATGCAGTATAGCTGTAAAAAGCTGACTAGAAAATATCACCTGAACATCTCTATGTAAAAAAGAAAGATATTTTACCTCAAAAGTTCCTCAGTAGCCACATCCCATTGTAATGGATTTCTAAGCAGCATATTAGTATGTCTGTCCTGGGACATCTTAGGGGATGAGCCTCGTGAACTCTCATATTATTTCACCAATCAGGTAAAGGAAGCTTACTATGAAATCTCATGAGAGTTAAGTCAAATCTCATGAGATCACAGTAAAAGAGTTCATGACCTCAGCACTGCTGATGCTGATTGGCTGCAGTTCATTTCTTCATTTTTTTTTATTTTTTTACCTGCAGCTGAAGTATAACTTTTTACACAGAACTTACTCTGCTGAGCTGAGGAGATTGTGAGGTAAAATGTCTTCATTTTTTACATAGAGATGCCCAGGTTAAATTTTCCTGTCAGCTTTTTACAGTTATACTGCATCAGTTTCAAGTGATTTAGCATATGAGTATTATGTCCCTTTAATATATAAACTTAGAGGAGAGAATGGAAAGAGGTGATATGATAGTAACTAGTATATAAAGGGGCTTAGTAAATCTGAGGCTGTGAGTATTTTTCAAAAAAAGAAAATTTCAAGTTGAAGAGTAGTAGATTCAGGGGTAATTTGTGGAAGCACTTCTTTACAGAAAAGGTTATTGATTAATGGAAATCTTTTTACAAGAGGTGGCAATGACAAACACTATGGAACATAGTAACATAGTAGATTAGGTTGAAAAAAGACAGAAGGCCATTACGTTTAACCTATAAAAATTTTAATATACTTACAAAAAAAAAATTAGTTGAGCTTACATTAATCCTGTTAAAAAAGGTGACCACAATCAATCATATTCCTTAATTCTGTTTCTAGCCTGAAATGTATCTAAACAATTTATAAATGTATCTAAGGTATTGGCATTTGGTACCTCCTTAGTTAATAATTTCCACAATTTGATTGCTCTTACAGTAAAAATGCAGATTTTACATTACTTTTTGACCAGTTCACTACTTTGTACATATGGATTTTGATGTGAGATTACACATAAACAGCAAGTTCACAGCTTACTACATGGGGACCATAGTGCTATTATCTTATTGTCATTTTATACTGTTATGATGTCACTCTGTACTGTAGTTGGGATTCAGTAAAGAATTGAATGCAAAATATAAAGCCTCCTGTCTTGCAATAAAATTGTAACCAGCTTACATTTAAAAAAGCAGTAATCACCTTATATTGCACAGTGCTTCTAGTCTGAAATGAATAAATAGAAGTACATCTCTATGAAATGACATTCTGCTATAACCAAAATGTAAAAAAAAAACAAAAAAACTTTCTAATTTATAAATATATCTTTGAGATTAAAAACATATTTTAAAATGATGACTTAAAAAGGTCTGAAAATGTGGTTTCAATTCTTCATAAATTCTTCATTCTTGACACATCAGGGACGAAAGTGAATTGTCTTGATGTAAATATTGGTGCAACTACTGCATAACAAGTATTCATTTTATTTGACCAAAAATACGTAAGAGACCATGACCACTTCTGATCTCAGAATATAAAAACTGCAAAACCTTGACAAGTCATGAAATTATTAGATATGTTTGTTACGCCCTGCATAAGACCATACAGTGCTCTGATTATAAGAGAAAAAAGACAAGTATTTATAGACAACGAGTAAGGACACTTCTCTGTTCTTCTTTAAATTCATTATTTGAATATATTTCTAAATCAAATGACGAATGACAATGAAGAGCACTTAAAAAAGGTCATCAAATATAACTTCTGCTTAAATAATAGCATCATTTTATACACATCTCATAATTATGCTTCAGATTTTTGATTCAAAATAAACCAGTTAACTCAGTGGGGCCGATTTATGAAAGTGTGAGCGTATCATGTCCGCCACATGCCAACGTTTTCGGAAAATAAGTCCGTCCTCAGAACGTTCAAAAACATTCACAGAAAAGTGATTATTTTTGAAAAAAATTCCCTTGGAGTGCACTCTGTTTATTCCTATATATATATTGTATAGTATTGGGTAAAGCGCGGCTAATCACCCGTAAGGGTCTCAAGGCGCTGAGTGGACCTCCCCGGGGATCGAACCTGCAACCCTCGGGTGCTACAGAGCTCAGCCACAGTGCATTAGCAAGCATGCTTAGCTATCTGTCCGCTATACATAAATATATATTGTATATACGGATATACAGTATATATAAGTAAAAATATATACTTAAAAATAAAAAGATCATTTTTTCCATGTGAATTACAGGAATGTGAAGTATTTCTATTAAATTAAAACACAATAAAATTATTTAAGAAATAATTTTGAATGGGGGACATGTGACTTTATTCAGTCACATTTACAGAGACTGCTGCGGGGATCCTAATAAAACACTTATTATTATTAAATGTATGCAGCATTTATGGTGGAACAATTTATATGCAGATTATTTACAGTGTCCTGATCACACTGAAACCAAATTTGCTGATTTTATGACCCCAGCTCCTTGTACATCAAGGCTTGAGGCGATGGCCATACATTCAGTCCTCTGCACCCCCCCCCCCCCGCCCCGTAACCTTGGGACTGTTTCCTTACATTGAACCTGACTGCATTTTTTTTTAAAAAAGCACCCTATTCCACACACTGAGGGCAGCTATATATTGAAGTGTTTTGTTTTAGCCCTAGAGGAGGTCTTGATGACTCTGAACACATGGGAGAAGAACATATTGTTATTGCTGAAGGTGCACTTTCTGCAAATTGAGAATATGTCCGCTGCTTCTTACATTGTGGGAAGCAGACTCGCATATAATAACCAGCCCCGCAAGGGCTCTCCAGCAGCTTTCGCTGCTTAGTACATGGAGCCCTTAAACTTCAGTGCCTCTACTTTTGCTGAGTTTACAGATTCTATGAAGATCCACAAAAGATTATTTTAGTATTTACTATCACACCATATATTTAATATTATATAACTAAGCTCTTGTCCTGATGTTATCAGCCAAGATGGTGAGACAAGCCATGATATATTAAGGTTTCATTGATGTATATGTATTATAATATGTGACATGGGTCCCACAGTGCCTCAAACAATGTAATTTCACCAATTACAGTAGTTATTTGTTGGTAGTGCAAGGTCTATAATTATATTTCAGATTGTAAGATCTAATGCTACTCTAGTTTATTATTGAGTCCTCCTATCAGAGGCGTAACTAGAAACCACAGGGCTTAGGTGCAAGAATCTAAGAAGGGCCCCCCCAAAAAAAGAGGTGAATTTGATATATATCTTTTTTTTTTTACATTTAACACAGAAACAAAATTTGAATCAGATTACATGTCTGCAGAAGGAGGTACCCTGTGCCCACAGTCTGTGAGATGGTCTGACCCCCCTATTACCGTATATAGTGACAGTGTTTAACCCACCAGTACTGTATATAGTGAGTCAGTGACACAGTTTGTAATCTGTCGGTGAGATGGCTGGCCTGACCCTACACGCCCCAGTACTTTATAGAGTAACCACAGTAGTCTGTGACATGGTCCAGCCCCCTCCCGTACTGTATATAGTGGTACTGTATAGTGACACTGTTTACCCCCTGACCCCCATGCTGTAGTAACAAGGTCTGTAATTTGCTGGTTCCACAAACATACACACATGCATAAATACACACACAGTCACACACATACATACACACACACACACATAAACACCAATGGGTAAAACAGAAACACTAACCCCTGTAGTCAGAGACACTAGTGAGGCATCATGTCACACTCACATGATATCAGTGCAGGCAGTGGCAGGTCGACATTTTTTATTGAAAAAAATTTTTTTTTTTTTTTTTTTTTAAAGCTGGGTCCCCACCCTCAGGGGCCCAGTCGCAGTTGAGTCCTCTGCAACCCCTGTAGTTTCACCCCTGCCTCCTATCATAGTACTTTTGCAACAATTTATAGATAGTGCCTGGTTTAGAGTGTTCTATGTTCAAACCTAATAAGGCATGTTATGTCCATATACAGTATATATATATTACTCTCAGATTACTTTGCATTTTGTCTTATTTTGTCTCTTTTGGTTTTTCATATGGTACACAAGTTTCAAAAAGCAGTCCCTTCTGATATATTATATCTGGGGTCAAAGAGTGACCATTGAAACTTTTTGCCCCCCCCCCCCATTACCTCCCTTTGATTTTACAACTATATTTTGGATGGTTCAAACATTGCTGTCGAAACTCATTAGGGGATAAATTATGTTTGCAGATATTTTTCTGATTTATGGGGCATTCAACTTCTGTTGATACCATAGCCCTTTTGGGAGGTTATAGAAAGGCCCCAAGTGTAATGCAGAGGATATACAGTTTAGCAGGTATACTTCTCAAATACATTGTTTTCACTGAAATGTCTTTATTTGGAGAATATTGTGTATTACTGACAATTGTATCACTCATGTCATTTTCTTGACTAATGTAGAGAATATTAGGCACTGTGTATTGTACTGTAATTGACTTTATAATATTTGTATGCCTCAATATAAACCTCAATAAAAATATATATTTCCTATTTCAAGGTATATTGACAGGGAAGGTTGTGTGTTTGTGTACATTTATCATATGATCATTTATGTATATATATATGAATTTATATGTATCCATGTGTGCACATATATATTAACACCTACAATATAAACCCATGAATAAACATGTAAACACATACATACACACAGCAAATATTTAGGCATATACAGTATGTACATTGGAGCCCTTTCCAGTCAAACACCTTGCCATATCCCTTTTTAACTTTTTTAACTTTTTTTTCCTTAATGCAAATTATAAAAAAAGAATATAAAAAATATATAAGATTTAAAACAAGATAAAAGGAAAACAAGTCTATACTCATTCACAGTATCTAAACATCCATTGACTTACTTAGGTATTCAGTTGCATCCAAAGTCGCATAAATTATATTCCCTCAACATTACTCCACTTTCCCGTAATCTGCATGACCTGATAAGAGGCTGGGTTGCTCTGCCTATATCTCTTGTGGGCAGAATGGGCCTACTCTAGATGACTGTCTTTCCTTGTTTACTTTATCCTCTACTAATGCTACTGTTATTATTTACAAAAGCTGACCTCAAACTCCTCAATTTTGCAGCATGGTATTTCATATTGAAAGGCTGCAAGCAAAGAGTTGCTGCTGATAAATTGTGCTTCAACTATGTTAATGGAGGATTAGGATTGCCAGACTTTAGATTATATAATTTAGTACGGCTAGTTGTTGACTAGCAGTTAGGTAATTTAAAGAGACCAGACCTAGAATGAGCTATACTGAATAATTTATCACTGTCTTACTTACCCCATATGTCTAACTCAGATGGTCTTAAGCAGCTTGGTGCAAACCTATTATATAAAGATTTCCTTCGGGGCATGTTGGCAGGCACATAGATTCTTAGGAAAGTTCACTAAATTTTATAGCTCATCAAGTTATCTCCCTATTAGGGAGAATCCTTATTTTCATGCAGGTGATGAGACCTTACCCTTTGCATACTGGGAAGGTAAGGGAATAAATAACATAGAAGCAGTTAATAGGCTAATTAGGTTTATTGCGATGTGAGGGTTGGCGGTTTAGGGGTTAATAGGTTAATTAGGTTTATTGCGATGTGGGAGTTTGTCGGTTTAGGGGTTAATAGTTTAATTAGTTAGTTGGCATTGCAGGGTTTGGCAGTTTAGGGGTTAATATTGTAATTTATTTAGTTGGCATTGTGGGGGTTTGGCAGTGTAAGGGTTAGGTAGTTTCTGTTGTGGGGGTTTAGCGATTTAAGGGTTAGGTTTTTTTGTTAATAACTAGTATGGAGCGGTTATGTTTTTTTTTTTTCTTAATACTTCGTGCGGGTGGTATTTTTTTTTTTAATACTTCTACTTTTTAATACAGGCTTTTATTTTAGTTTTCGTTTTTTTTAATACTTCGTGGGGGCGTTTTTTGTTTTTTTTATTTGTTGTGGGCGGTTACATGTTTTTTAGTTATTTTAGGCGGGTGGTTGCGTGTTGTTTTTTTTAAGACTTTGTTTGCCTACGCTGCATCCAGGTGGATTCCAACAATGGCAGGGTGGTGAAATAATAGATTCTTTCACCACCCTGCCAATTAGGAATCCACCAGGATGCAGCTTCGCTGTATCCAGGTGGATTATTTTGACTGCCTGAGCAGCCAACATTCCTTTAAGGATGCATGCATAACTGGTAACGGCGATGGAATCGTTACAAACGCGATTATAGTATAGATAGTCTACTAAATTCTGTGTAATTTTCATTTTCAAAAAATGTTCAGGTATAAAAACCAATTTTTCAGAAAAGGCTTATCAAACAACTTGTCACATTGCTTTTGTTCAAAGCATCAATGTCGCGTTAATGTTACAATAATACTGTTATTAAGCAAAAGTACAAATGTGCTACAGTGGAATCCACTTCCGTAGCGGTAAATTCTGATAGTAACAGTATAGTCAAGTGCTAAGTTATAATAATTATAATAACTGTATTAACCACTATTAGTCACTGATTTTGACACACATCCATTTAGGACAAATCTGAGAAAATAATAATCAAAATAGTTCAGATAAGTTATAGAGTAATAGCTGATCTTGTATTACACAGTTGAGATTGCCACAATATGCGGTTAGCAGACACCATAATGGCAAGTGCTACAGATGCTCCGTAATAATTGTTATCAAGTACACTTATTTCCCATGTATAAAAAGAGCCACCATAAGCTCTAATGAACCCCCTGACGTGTTTTGCCCCAATGAGATATTGCTTAAAGGATTATATACAAGGCACTGAGTATGAAATAACAAATTGTAAATAACACATGACACATGAAACATGAAACATAACATGCACAACATATGTGTAACATTTTGCAAAATATAAAAGTGGTTAATATATAATTAACAAATACAAAAAGTACTTACAGATAACAAGAAAAAAAAACATTATTTAAAGCCAGGCTTTAAGTTCCAAATCAAATGTTAAAAAAACATCAAATGTTAAATGTCACTAGTGATGTAAATGATGATGTTATTACATGTGATGTAATGGATGATGTCATCAATGATGTCATCAGTCATGTAATTGATTGTGTGATTGCAAAGTTTACAAGGGGGGTAGATAAGTTTTAGTTAAAAAAATCCATGTTTTTTAAAGTTTGATTTGGAACTTAAACTGTGGTATTTACATTTTTTTGAATTTCCTTACTTTTTATATAAAACTGAATTATAATTATATAAAAATACTACCTTTATTTGGTTCAATGTCTTTTGTGTTGGAGTCTTGAGCTATTTTTCTCCCCTAAGTTCCTGTGATCTGTATTTCTACATATGTACATATATGTACTGAAATGTTACATATTTTTATTGCCAAAGAACCAATTTTAGTACAATTATTAGTGACAAATCTATTATAATTTAAACAAAAAGATATATAATACTTTAGTTAACATAAAGCTTAAAATAATTGAATAGTGTCTCCCTGTTTGTTGGTATCTGTGTATGTGTCTTTCTCTTTGCCTGCCTGTCTGTCTCTCTCTGCATGACTCTCTCTCTCTCTCTCTCTCTCTCTCTCTCTCTCTCAGCCTGCCTACCTATTTCTCTTTCTCTCTCTGCCTTTGTCTCTCTTTATCTCTCTCTGTCTTCTTGTCTAACTCTCTCTCTGCCTACCTACCTGTTTCTCTCTCTCTCTCCCTCTGGTGTCCTGATATTCAAAATCTCACCACCCAGGTGCGATGATCTAATAAGTCTTGATAGTTCAGAGAGACCCTTCAAAAATTTTAAAACACAAATTTTATTTTGAGAAATGTTTATGTAGTGAAAAAGAGACTCCTACATTACAATAGAAGGTCTAAAAAACTCCCAAAGGTTTTGTGTGATTTCTCTCCATGCAGGGGTTTTGAACATCAGGCTCTCTGTCTCTCCCTTTCTCTTTCTCTCTCTCTTTCTGCCTGTCTATCTATCTCTGTAAGCAACAATGTCGCTGTCTCAGTGTAAATAAGCCAGGAGAGATTTCTTTGAGTTAAAAAGTTCAATTTACTGAGTATATCACATAAAGATGAAAAAGGCACAGCAGACAGGTACACGTTTCCTGTCTCAAGGGCACTTCATCAGAGCTGGGAAACAAGTGTTACTAACAGCTGTTAAATCACAAAAGGAGGTGGTCACTTTATCCAATCACAATGCAAAATGAGTATCTAAACAAATTAACCTATTCACAGCCTCCATTAGAATGAATGTATGAGTACATATAAACATAATTATATACAAAATTCACTTAACAAGCTATAAAACACTTTTAAAACATGTAAACCTAATATCGAATATGGGAACACATATGCAAAAGCACTTATACTCCATATCATAGTATAAAGAGCAAAGCTGGAGTATCTATTCTTCAAAATTAGGTGGCACAATTTGCAAAAACAAATATCCCAAACAGTGGCTCTCTCATTAATATGTATAAAAGATAAATGCAATCTATTATCATAAGATGCCAACACGTTGAAATTGTCTCAGCAAAAGTGTCACCACTAATAAAATTCATGTTCAGAAAGAGAATATTGAAGCAGAAAGACAAAGTTACCATTGCTCTTTATAGTAAAAACAACACTTTATTCCAAATACGTTAAAAATATGTTATGGACAGCAGACACTGTTGCCATATGTGGCGAGAGGAGCAAAGCAGACAGGCTTACGCGTTTCGGCGGAATGCTGTAGTCATAACTTATGTTAATACACAATCTAACTTCTATCAATAAAAAGTTTAACACTCATTTTATTGATCCATGAAGGAAATCCAGTTTTAAGAGTATAGATCCAGAAAATGTCGTTCCTGTTGAGAGCCAGATATCTGGCACCTCCCCTAACACCTAATGTAACTTGCTCAATACCTTGAAATCTAAAGATATCTTGGTTACCAACATGTTGAGAAAAATGTTTTGCCACTGGTGTCTTAGGGACTTCTACCTCTAGAGACAGTAAATGCTTCCTGATCCTGTCTTTTAAAAACCTAGAAGTGAGTCCTACATACTGAAATTTACAACACATACATGTGATGAGATAAATGACAAATGTGGAATTACAGTTAATCCAATCTCTAATTTTGTAGGACTTCCCTGTATTAGTAGAAGTGAAGCTATCTCCAACTAAGGCATAGTCACAACATTGTCATGGCCTACCTCCACATTTATAGAAGCCAGCTCTCTTACAGCTAGATTACGAGTTTGGCGTTATGATTAAAAAGCAGCTTTATGGTATGGTCCATAACACTGCTTTTTCCCTAATGCTGCTATTACAAGTCTTGTAGGTATAGGTGTACCACACACCTTTTAGCCTGTTACGCAAAATCAGTACCGCACATTTAAAAAAGTATTTTTTCAATGGGACTCCCATAGCGCCGGTATTTCGAGTTTGCCAGGGAGGCCAAAAAGTTAGCAGTACAACCTATACTGACAAGATCCGTACCGCCATCTAAAGTCAGTAGTTATGAGTTTTACATTACAAAGCTGTAGCATAAAACTCATAACTGAGTGTTAAAAAGTACACTAACACCCATAAACTACCTATTAATGCCTAAACCGAGACCCTCCTGCATCGCAAGCACTATAATATATGTATTAACCCCTAATCTGCCGCTCCAGACATTGCCGCCACTATTAAAATGTATTAACCCCTATTCCGCCGCTCCCTGACATCGTCGCCACTATAATAAACCTATTAACCTCTAAACCATAAGCCCCCCACAATGAAATATACTAAAATAAACTATTAACCCCTAAACCTAATGACACCCTAATTTTATATTAAAATTACAATTTCCCTATCTTAAATTAAATTAAAACTTACCTGTCAAATTAAATAAATTAATTTTAAACTTACAATTAAACTAAGATAATTATTAAACTACAATTAAACTAACTACCAATTAAATTAAACTAAACTACACATTAAAAAAATCCTAACACTACTCTAAAAATTACAATAAGTATCTAATTACAAAAAAAATAACCAAATTACAAAAAAAAACACTAAATTATGAAAAATAAGAAACAAATGATCAAAAATAAAAAAGAATTACACCTAATCTAATAGCCCTATCAAAATAAAAAAGCCCCCCAAAATAAAAAAAATACCCTAGCCTACAATAAACTACCAATGGCCCTTAAAAGGGCCTTTTGTGGGGCATTGCCCCAAAGAAATCAGCTCTTTTAACTTTAAAAAAAAATACAACCACCACCCCCACAGCCAACCCCCAAATAAAATAACTATCTTAAAAACCTAAGCTTCCCATTGCCCTGAAAAGGGCATTTGTATGGGCATTGCTCTTAAAAGGGCATTTAGCTCTTTACATGCCCAGACCCTAAACTAAAAATAAAACCCACCCAAAAAACCCTTAAATAAACCTAACTCTAACCCCCGACGATCCACTTACAGTTATTGATGTCCAACTTAAAGGATCCATCCAGTCGGCAAGAAGTCTTCATCCAGGCGGCCTCTTCGATCTTCATCATGCCAGCGCAGTCCTCATCCAGGCGGCAAGAAGTCTTCATCCAGACGGCATCTTCTATCTTCATCCATCCGACATGGAGTGGGTCCATCCTGAAGACATCCGGCACAGAACATCCTCTTCATACGGTCACCGCTGTAAACTGGAACTTCAATGCAAGTGACGTTAATCAAGGTGGCGTCCCTTGCATTCCTATTGGCTGAAAGATTTCAATCAGCCAATAGGATTAAAGCTGCTAGCAACTCTAATCCTATTGGCTCATTGAAATCTTTCAGCCAATAGGAATGCAAGGGACTCCATTACTATAAGAATAAGTATTAGAACCAAAATTGTTTGATATCTTATCTCCTATAGTCTTGGATCTACGGGAGATAAAATTACAATGTGTGGAAATAGTCTGCAAATTCTTGTCACTCTCCAGTACGGGCATTCTTTTCCTGGTAATGGTAATATTACAGATGTTATTAAATTGCCTACTATACGTGGTAATACAATTAATACCTCCTCAATCAGTGTTCTTTTTAATATTATCTTTAAGTAGACTATCTCTGTTGTAGCCAGATATCTGCTCTGATAATTTTTTCAATGTTTGAGAATTATAGCCCCTGTCAGTTAGACGTTTTGTTAAATCATTAGCATTTTTTCCTTATATTCGATATTAGGTTTACATGTTTTAAAAGTGTGTTATAGCTTGTTAAGTGAATTTTGTATATAATTATGTTTATATGTACTCATATGTTCATTCTAATGGAGTCTGTGAATAGCTTAATTTGCTAAGATACTCACTTTGCATTGTGATTGGATGAATTGACCACCTCCTTTTGTGATTTAACAGCTGTTAGTAACACTTGTTTCCCAGCTCTGATGAAGTGCCCTTGAGGCAGGAAACGCGTTAGCTGCAGTACCTGTCTGCTGTGTCTTTTTCGTCTTTATGTGATATACTCAATAAATTGAACTTTTTAACTCAAAGAAATCTCACCTGGCTTATTTACACTGAGACCGCAACATTGTTGCTTCTGGTGTTTATCCAATTATTCAGGGGCAAATAAGAGAGCCCCAGCGATCTCAGTGCAACAGCCAATGCCGGTCGGATTTTTTCGGCATTAGAACGAGGCTACAAGCTATGTGTGAGATTGGTGATACACGCCATAAGCAGTGGAAAGCGGTTGCTTATTATGAATGGAGGTAACTATTTGGAAAAGGACTTTCCCTTAAGACTCCAACAGGACTGTGGTAAATGCGACAAGCCTTTCTTCTTTAACTACAATATGTAAATCTTGGGATAATTATTATGGACACTTTACTAGCCCTGTGAAAACCGCAATAGTGAGTTGAAATCACGGGTTAAGTTATTCAAGGCTATTACACACGCTCAGTCTTTGATATTGTTGGTATTTATATCTATCTCTGTATGCATATCTCTCTCTGCCTGCATGTCTATTTCTGCAGGCCTCTCTCTCTGCCTGCCTACCTGTTTCTCTCTCTCTCTCTTTCTCTATTAAAATCCTGACTATTTTTTTGTAAATGAGCAGCTATGTGTGTGTCTATGGGATTACATTTATGTTTAAGTTATGCATTACACAGTTTGTCCAATACAGACATATACAGTATGCAAAATTTATATTGTTTCTTAAGAATGGCCTTTTGTTTAACTATTTCTCCACTGAATGAGTTAAAATGTTGACTAATTTATTGGGTCTATTAAAAAACAGGTCTAGCAATATTGCAAACCTACCATCATTATTAGCCTTTTTTATTTTAAAGCATCTGAAATGTAAGCCACTGTCTAATTATATACCCTATCTATTATTTTTTTCTTCCTAAAAACTACAATTATCCATCATTCTCTGGAGGTAGAGTTTATTTTTATTTAGGAAACCCAGTTAAAGGGACATTATACACTCATTTTTTCTTTGCATAAATGTTTTGTAGATGATCTATTTATATAGCCCATAAAGTTTTTTTTTTTAAATGTATAGTTTTGCTTATTTTTAAGTAACATTGCTCTGATTTTCAGACTCCTAACCAAGCCCCAAAGTTTTATGAGAATACTGTCAGCTACCTTCTCCAGCTTGCTCCTGTTTGTGTAAAGGGTCTTTTCATATGCAAAAGAAGGGGGAGGGGGGGTGTCTTATTTCTCACTTGCAGTGGGCTTGTAGTAAGTGGTGATACAAAAGTAACTTATTAACTTTGTAACATTTAACTTTTTAGCCTTTTAACTTTTTAAGGAAAAGACAAGTTGCAATATGATATAGCCATATATCATACACAGTATATGTAGAAAATGGATTCTGGTTGCAAGAAGTATTTACTAATATGAAAGAAAGTATGGTCTATGAATATAACATAAGAGACAAGCATTCCAGATGTGGACACCTTTATATAAATCTCATGTGCCCAGGGTAAATAGGAAAGTGAGATGGAATTATAGGTATATGTCAGCATTACACCTTCTTATCTTTCAATATGAAGGGGTCAGTGGGGAGAGGGGAAAGGAAAATGAGGATTTGGGTGCTCAAAGTTTATCCTTAAAACAACTTTTACTAGACATTTTAACATTTATGTAAGTGATTGATCGTTGAATGAATAATTATATACATCTCCAAAAGGAGCTATTGATCACTTGAGATCCCTTCAGGTGGCAAAAATGCCTTGTTTAGAAAGGAAATCAGATACCAAAAAGGAAAATGGTTTTGATACAGGGACTCCCTGGTAGTACCACTTTGCTGATAGCAGGAATAGTCAGTGTTGGGTGGGGACCCCCGTGGAGCTACCAGAACAGAATTATAGAAAAAAAAACAGAAAAAAAACTAAAAAAAACCATTAAAAACTTTGAAGAAATTTAAATAGGGCGGCAACCAATGGGAAGCAAGCTGCTTAATTCTGATTGGTTGCAGCTGAAGATAGTTGTGGCAGAAAAGCAAAAGAAGCAATTCAAATAAAGGCTTATGTCAAACACATCCGCCTCGACGTTCATTGTGGCAGCCAATCTGAGAGTTGCCTCCTTTTAATGTTTAAAAAAGGGCCATAACTAAAAACTGGTTATTGTTCCCAAATAGGTCCGGAGCTGTGTCTAAGAAGCTCTCATAAGATACTGTTAATATGGGAATTAAAATAAATTTTGAGCACAGTTTTTAAATATTGTGATTCTTAGATACAGCTCCAGGCCTGTTTAGGAATTAAAACAGGTTTTTAGTCCTATTTTGCATTACCGTATACCTGATGTAGAGGCTCTCTCCTTGAAACGCATAGTGGTTTTTGGAGTATCAACCGGCCGGTTACTCTGTGCTTTAGATTGCTGTTTGGTGATCGAAGTGAAAGACTGTTTTGCAATGTTAAAGATTTAACAGTGCAAGTACTGCTTGTTATTTTTAGTAAAAAATAGTTTATTGTTTATTGTTTAGCTAGACTTTTATTAAATATTTTACAAAAAAGTTTAAATTTGGCTTTGCACTTCTTGTCTTTAGTGCTGTAATAGCCCTTTTTTCTTTGTGTATAAGGGTTTTATTTAGTATGTATATTTTCTTTTAAAAAACAGCAGCATCTCTTAGATTGGCCTCGATGATGAACGTCTTGCTGGACCTGTTTGAGAGATGACATAGACCTTTATTTGAGTTGCTACTTTTGCTTATCTGCCACAACTATGCTCAGCAGTGACCAATTAGATTTAAGCTGCTCATTTCCGATTGGCTGCCACCTTATTTAAATTTCCCCACTAACCAAGAAGGCCAAAATATGTAATATTTCTTTAATTTAACTATGTTATTTTGCAATTTTTTTTTAAATGTTCTGGTAGCTCCACAGGGGTCCTCACACAATGGCCTCGCTTCCATTGAGTCGTAATTCAGTTTGCGTGCACTCGCAAACCGTTAAATATGCTGTCGAAAGCAATAGCGTTTAACGACTGTTTCCAATGGCGCGTTATACCTCAATATCGGCTGCCGGACTTCGGCTGCCGAAAAGATTTTCGCGTCCCATAGAAAGTAATAGAAGCCGTTAATCGATAAATTATACCAGGTTTCCATTGAAAGCGCTAACCGTTAATACATTGTCGGAGGCTGTCGATACATTGAGATATATTACCCCCAACTCAACTAGGTGTAAAAGAGGAATATTGTGCTTTTTGAGACCTATTTTCTATTGAAATTATAAAACTTGCAAATAATGCAAGTGTTTTAATGTAGAAATAAATTGTTATAAGTAATATTTATTATTGTCTCATGTATAGAAATAGTTGAACTTATATTCTAATAGAAATATCAGTATATATTTAAATATAATAATATATGCAAGAACATATCTACAGAATGCAAACTAGACCTATGCCTAGGGCAGCAAGAAATATTACTTATATTTATGAAGTGTTAAATATAATTATATTAGAAAATAGTATTTGATTATTAAAAATATGGATAAGTGTTTTTTTATTATTCTTGAGAGGCGATCACAGGTAATAAGCACGGACGTTAAACGTAAATTCTATAGCGTAAGGTCGGGTTACCTTAGCAACTAATTGATTTTCAAGAAATCTGACGTCAGATGGAAGCGCTAACACAACGTTAACTTACAGCTACACGAAAAGAGCGACTGCGCGCAACACGCTAATCTTTTCAATGGAAACCTGGTACTAAAATGCAGCCGTAAATTACTTTTAGCTGTCGGCCGCTTCGGTAGCTTACGGCTCCATTTTTAACGACTCAATGGAAGCGAGGCCAATGTTGGTAATTCTTGCTATCGGCAAGGAAATATTATATTTCAACCTGAAGTTTCCTGCTATATATTAGCGGCAACTCTAGATCTAAATATTTGCATAGGGTTCACCATCTGGGAAAGGGAACTTGATGGCACATTCAAAGCTCTGTTTCTCTTTCTTGTAACTTTTATCCAGTTCTGGCATTGAGGCTTAAGTATTGCGCCTAATTCCTTAGGGGAAAAGTTTTTCTCTCCCTGTAGTGCAGGGAGTTCCAGTTGAGAAATATTTAATTCTTTACAAAACAGTTCCACATCTGGAGATTTGTAAGCCACAGTCTTATTGTCTTTGAAGAGTTTTATATAAAAAAGAAATCCCCACTTTTAAGGCATTCCTGATTCTGGCCAAGGTCATGGGGCTTACATTTGCAATTATTTGAAGCTGAACCTACTTTAATTGTATAGAGTGCTTATGTACTGCAGCAGCCATAATCTTTATCTTTAAATCGCTAAAACTGAAAATTACATTGCAAGGTGGTGCCTGATTTAAGGTTGTAGGCAGAGTGCCTGATGACAACAATCCATAGGGATCTCCTGCTCACCAGTGTGTTCTAGAAGACTTTCTGTAGCTGTGTAGTTGTCCAGAGTGGATTGGTTTGTGAATACCCCATTTTTATATATTCTGTCCCAGCCCCCTGTTATCTAGGTTTTTAACCTGAGTTTAAAATTGTTGAATTAGGGAATCCTGGTACAGGATATCACACATATTTATATCTAGTTATTTATTTGTGTGTTCTGCATCTTCTTAGAGTGGTTTCACTTGGCTGCCAAGTTCTGTTATATCTTTTTTTAACTTCAGATAAACTTAATTATTTGTCTCACGACTGAGAAAGTGAGCAGGAACTGTGAGTCAGCTCTTGTTAATTCATTAAAGGGGTGGTCTCTTTTTCTCCTGCATCAAAAGGTGAGATGTCCCACAAGATTCAGTTATAGATTCTTCAATGGTTTTTAAAAAAATAATTTTAATTTGGATCTAGATGTGAACCCCCCTCCCTCTTGGAGAGCCTATCTATTTTAGAAGGTGCTTAGATGCCATGACTAGCTGGGTGGCCCTATGGACCTAGAGTAGGGAAGTCACCAGCAGACATGACAAGTTACAAGAAAAGGCTCAAAAAGATTTTTCTGTCGTTAAAGTAATGTATTTAATTGTATATCCCAGAAGAAGGTTCTCTTTAAAAGTACAAATTAGAGCCATAAACTATCTCTTTCCAAGTGACCAGGTTTTCAGTTCTATATGCAGGGAAGATGATGTACTCTAGGCATGATGTGAAAGAAGCTTGTAAATAATCACAACTCACAAAACATTAGTATGCTATATATATTGAATTCTCTCACAGGAAACCACCAGAGCCACCTGGTTCATAAAATGATATAAGCAAAAACTGGGATGCCCAGTAAATATGTGATCAAGCAATATATTTTCAAGTATTTCCTATCTAAAAGCATATTACAGTAATTACATTTGAGCCTTCCAAATTGACTCCTTTTCTTATTTTCTTATTTTAATACCCCTTGTAAAAACCAATAGTCTAAAGTGAAGATCAAGACATAAGAGCACTTATCTAAGGATGATATTGGCGTGAATAAAAATTTTAAGTGTGCCTGGCATACACCCTAATGATTTAGTCTGCTTTGTATGGTCATGCAATGTACTGTACATATACTGTATATTTTGGTGCAAGTCTTTACTTATTGCCTGGTGTGCCATGTTTCAAGGATGCAGTAGTCACTTTGGGTTCTGTGTTTTGGAGAATGTCTGTGTAAAAGATGGTTCCTAGCTCTCATTAGTATAAAAACTGCTTCACTGTTGTTTATTATTAGAACTCAGAATGAGGGGATTTCCTATAATGAAGGAAAAGTGTTGCATCACATACTTCTTCTTATACGTGACTTACAATATGTCCCTTCTCAATATTAACCCGGATAGTAGTATAGGTATAGGGAAGGGCTATGCAATGTGATGTATAAAATTGGGGTTCAGGTCGTACCTCCGTTACATGGTAGCAATCTTTCATCCAGAGAATGCAATCAGCAGGCCTCTCAAAGTAATGGCACTATCAGTTGCTTTTTTCCATTTTGGGTATAACGTTTGCCAGGGAGTTATTCAAAGATTATTCATTTGCCACCACTGTTTGTTTCTCTTTGAGGCGCCCCATAAACCAGTCAAGTTGGGACTGAAGGACACTGGTTCCATCCACACAGCTCTTATATTAATATTAAACAACAATCTTGTGCCCTAGTTAGCTCTGCATTTCCTTTTCCCCAAATATCAACATTATTTATTAAATATTTTCTCTGCCATTTATTTTATTTTCTTGAGTTAGTTATTTATTTATAAATAAAATTATATATAGTGTCCTGCAAAAATAGTAAAATACATGCTTGTATGTATGCTCATACACCAAATAAAGCCTGTGTGGTGCTTGTGTTCATTTCAACTCAAGCATGTTAATGTAACAAGAAAATACTCTTTTTATCTCATTCCACTTAAGTCTCACATTAAGGATTCACTCTTTAGGGAAATAGTATGCGTTATAAGTAAGGCTTAAAAGCACTTAAGCTGCCGTATGGATTGCAATTACTTATTTTCATGTCAGTTGTAGTTAACCGTCTCCCAATATTTCATTTTGTTTTGACATGTTTTGGTAAAATTTATATTTTTTATGAAACGTCTTGCCAGATAGAATTTAGTTGAGTTATTGTTTATAGTAAAAAGTGCGTATGGTTAGTCAGAGGCCAACTAGCAGTGTGTAGACAATACCTGGTGTATATAATATGTGCATCAACCATATAGTCATAAAACCATTGTAAAATACTGTAAAACTGATCAATAACAACATGCTTATATAATGACGATGATACTGATAATGTTATTAATAATAAAAATAATAATAATAATAATAATAATAATAATAATAATAATATACTGTACATATCTAAATAAGAAGATTAGAGAGTCCCTCCACACTAAGTAGTGAATAATAGAGTCAAAAACATACCTAAACTGACACTGTACTATAAGTTTTGTCCCCTTAATATAATCTAAATGACTTTTACTATTTACAGAGTATTGAACATATTGTTGATTGCAATTTATCCTTTATATTTATTCTTTTTTTGAAATATCTGTTTTTGCTCATTGACACCACCCTACAGTCAAAATGTCCTAAGCATTGCCTTTGTGTATAGAGACTAAGATATAAGGTAAGTATGTACGTTCAGGCTTAACCCATTTACATGTTTTTCAGAACAAAGGCTTGTAATTTCATTGAGCAAAAATAGCTATTTCAAATAGAAAAAAACATAATGGAACAATAATCCATAAATGTAATACTCAATACTTGCATAACAAGTCATAGGGAACACATTAAGGGGAAACAATTTTTACAGTACAGTGTCACTTTAACTGAGAGCCTTTAGGTAGTTAGAAAGTAGGCCCCTCTGAATAAGGGGTTTTAAAGAGGAATTTAAATGTAAAACACTGAAGAAACGAGTGAGCCCGCTGCATGAGCATACCCACTGAAATTGGCAAATAATAGTGAGCTGCATAATAGTACTGTAATTCAGCTTCCTGGAATCGCTGTGTTGCCTCCTGTGCTGGACGCCAAAGGTGGCACGCAATGGTTGGAGGAAGCCGTATTTGACATTGATCTGCTAATACAGAAGGAGAAGCGGGCGGAGGATCGCTGGTCTTCTTTCCAAAAAAGAAAAGGTAAGTATTTTAAAAAAGAAGCTTCAATGTAAAGTTTAATGAATGAAAGTGCCCCTGTTTTTTAGAGTATTTTTAGATACCGGACACTTATTCATTAAACATTACATTTACTTTAAATGATCCTCTATTTCAACTGGTAAAAAGGAATGTAATTGCACATAAAAACTATACTGAACTTTTCTGTGCTATAACATTCTGAATAAAAGAGCAAACAAGAAAGAGTAAAATATACTTATCTATTCTACATTTTAACTACTTCTTAATATTGTGCACCATAAGTAATACAATACATCTAAAGTAAATGATTAGCCATTACAAAAACTATGGGAACATTTCTATCATTGGTATGTTATCCTACTCAGTGTAACTAGACCAGCCTTAATATGTAAAACATATCTTAAATCAGCAAGACATAGCTTATTTTCATATATTGTATTGCTGCTTAACAATGTTAGTCTCACATTTTATGTGAACTTAAACATTCCTCTTCCAAAAGACAGCTCATAACTCGTGATTTTTAGCGCAAGACTTGAAGTAATGCTAAAAGGCCAGTTTTAAAAGGTTTTGCCGCTTGTTCAAAGGGAAGTCAATTACAATGATTGAGCTACTAAAATATCCAAGTAGATGGACACTTGAAATCTGTCCTGTTAAGGGTACTTCATGACTGAAGTTGAGAACAATTTGCATTACACCATTGCTGATTGGCCGCCAGTGAGCATGTGGCAGCATTGCACATTGCTACAGCAAATCATGTCCGCTCGACCTATGGTAAATCTACCCCTTTATCTGTGAACACTCAAGGAAATGTAAAAATGTATTTTCTCGTTAAATAATGTTGAGATTGCGGCAAAAGTGTTTTGTTTTTTGCTAGGAGTAAAGTAAACTAAATCTATTAAACTATTCTAAAAGCTCTAGTAAAATTGTTTTGAAATATCTTCAACATTAAAAGAAAAATGCCTGTTGTTGATTACAATACATATATTTTTGTTGAGTGACAGAGCCTATAAAAATGGGCTTAGATAATATAAGCATTTAAGTTTCGTAACAATTATGCATTTTTAATGCATCCATCAAAACTTATTTTAATGCAGTACATAATTAAATTATATTAAAATAAAAAACGGAAGGAGATATTACAAAATAGGTCAATTTCCTCTCTGTTATTTTTTTTTCCCACGAGATAAAATTATTGTGGTGAATTTAAACTCCAGAAGACTTTTCCATGCATAAACCTCAAAGTCAACTTGGTGTTATGTTTTAGGAACAGCTGCCATAAAATAAAGCAGTGCTTTGAGATGTAGTTTCATAGCAGTTACAGTGGGCCTTGCCTGTTTTGCTGAGCTGACAGTTGTAGATAGACATTAGGGATGGGTGAATGTGTTTATATTCAAATTCGAATGTTAGAACGAATGTTATTGTAGAAATTCGATTTACATAATAGAATGTTGATAAGAACGAATATTCTTAAAAAATTAGATTTTCGAATGCTATTTACAGTTTTCGAATATCACATTCGAATTCGAATGTCACATTTGAATTCTAATGTCACTTTTGAATTCGAATGTCACTTTCGAATTTGAATATTACATTTATAAAACACAATTGTAGACTAGAAACACTATTTCGAATTCGAATGTCACATTCGAATCGAATATCACATTTGAATTGAATATCACATTCGAATCGAATATCACATTCGAATTTGAATATTACATTTAAAAAACACAGTATTAGACTAGAAATACTATTTTGAATTTGAATGTGACATTCGAATTCGAATATTACATTTCGAAATTGAATGAATAGATAGCTAAACATTCTATTATTTCGAACTAATATTTTCAAATTTTATTGAAAAATTCGAAAACGAAAATTTGAAAATAGAATGTTAGAATGTTATATAAACTTTCGAAATTCGATTCGAACAAACAAATGTATCAAAATTCGTTTTAAATTTAGAATTTTTAGAAACATTCGCCCATCCCTATTAGACATATGCATTTATTTTGTAACAAATAAACATTTGTTAATGAAAAATGGATATTCATCTCGTTTTAAAAATATGAATATCTGAAAGAACGCAGCACAAAATTTAAAGAAAATGCAGGAATAATAATTAATTTGTCAGTATTCATTAGTTTCATTTAAAGGGATAGTAAACACCAAAAATATTATTGTTTAAAAAGATAGATAATCCCTTTATTACCGATTCTGCAATTTTCCATAACCAACACTGTAATAGAAATATACTTTTTACCTCTGTAATTATCTTGTATCTAAGCTTTTGCAGACTGCCTTCTTATCTCAGATCTTTTGACAGATTTGCATTTCAGACAATTAGTGCTGACTCTCAAATAACTTCACGTGCATGAGCACAGTGTTATCTATATGAAACACATGAACTAACGCCATCTAGCTGTGAAAAATTGTCAAATGCATTCAGCTGAGAGGGGTCCTTCAAGGGCTTAGAAATTAGCATACAAGCCTACCTAGGTTTAGCTTTCAACTAAGAATACCAAGAGAACAAAGCAAATTTGACGATAAAAGTAAATTAGAAAGTTATTTAAAATTACATGCCCTATCTGAATCATGAAAGTTTAATTCGGACTTTACTATCCCTTTAAGTACTTAAAACGTGCATATAGTGCGCTGGAGAGCTGTGTTAACCCTCTCCTCTTCCTTACAGAGCCCCGGCCGTGCTAATCTTCTGGTTAGCACGACGGGGCTTTGTAAAAAAGAGAAGCAGGTTAGCTCGGCACTCCAGCATGCTTAGGTAAGTATTTTAGTCGCTGCAGGTTAATATTTTCACCTGTTGCAGTGAAAGATGTACATTTATTTAAAGAAAACAAGTTTAAATGTTCCATGAATGGCCAAGATAAATCCTGAACAGCACGGGTGCTGAATTTATGAACTGTGCCAAATGGGTCTGTACCACTATTTTCATAGAGCCGCTATTACAAGTCACCATAAAACTTTCTTTTGTTGAGCGCTATGGTGCGGTAAGCCGCATACTGTAAAAAATCCAAGTTCCGACTTAGAGATCAATGGAGAAAAAATGTAGGAATAAAACCTAAAACCTGCAATTGCGAAATCGCTACCTCAATTTCTCATTCCCCATTGAAGTCTATGGAGAAAAGAACATTTTACAAAAACCTAACACCCTAACATAAACCCCTAGTCTAATAACCTCTAAATCGGCATCCCCTCATTTTGCCAACACTAAATAAATTTATTAACCTCTAAACCGCTGTCCCCCCACATTGCAACTACTAAAATAAACCTATTAACCACTAAACCACCATTCCCCCAAATTGAAAATACTAAATACATTTATTAACCTCTAATCTGCCATCCCCCCACATCACAAACTACCTAATCAACAAATTAATCCCTAATCCGCCATCCCCCCACAACGCAAACAAATATATAAACCTATTAACCCCTAATCCGCCAACCCCCCACAATGCAATGTATTCACCAAATAACTAAACCCCCTAACCTAACACCCCCTAACTTTACCCTAATAAAAATACACTTTCATAAAACAAAAAATACTAATTACATTAAAAATTAATACAAAATTACAAAAATAAAAAACAGAAATTATGAAAAAAAACTAACATTACCCAATATAAAAAAACGAACAATACATAAAATAACAATCAAAATTATCCAATATAAAAAAAGTTATTCCTAATCTAATACCTCCTTAAAAAACACTCCAAAATAAAAAAATCCTAATCTATAAATAAATTACCAATAAAAGAGCCTTTTTTAGGGCATTGCCCTAAGTTGAACAGCTCTTTTTCCCTTAAAAAAATACAAAGTACCTGTAACATTACAACCCCCCACCCACCTAATCCCCCAAAATAAAAAAAAACCCAACTAAAAAAAAAACAAATCTACCCATTGCCCGTAAAAGGGCATTTGCATGGGCATTGCCCTTAAAAGGGCATTCCGCTCTTTAACAGTCCATAAAAAAGCCCTAATCTAAAAAAAAAACACAAACAAACAACTAACACTAACCCCAAATTTCGTTCTCACCATTGATGAAGTCCGGTGATCCATTTTCTTCCTGGTGGCGCAGAGCATTCGTCTGAGGCGCGGAACTATCATCAGCGGCAGCAGGCAGCAGTCATCTGCAATGTGGAGGTCCTCTTCATGAGATTGTCCGCAACACACTGAAGATTGAATGCAAAGTACCCCTTTTATATTGGGGTACCCTTGCATTCCTATTGGCTAAAAAAATAAAATCAGCCAATAGGATGAGAGATTAGGCTATTTATTAAGCGGTAAAGCCATGCCGCACAACTTGTAATGTAGGTGAATATTATTTAATAACAATTGGAATATAAAATGATAACCCAAAAGGCCGAAACATAGTATACAGATCCACATATGGCCATAATGGGCTCAAAAAATAATATTTTTTTAATAATAATAATAATACTTTTACCTTATCCTATCCTTATTTATACTTGTATCGTTCCCTTCTGTAATCGCCCATACAACTGCTTGTGTAGTAAATTGGTGACAGAGTGGCTTAGAGTCACAGAGACTTGTACAGTGTCAAGGGACCTCGTTATAAAGGTAAGATCATGTTCAAAATGAACTAAGTATTGATTTACCCATCTTCTCCAGTGTTTCATTAGTGGGTATTCTTGCCTTTAACATCTAAAGTTTCATGATGTGCCCAATACTTGATATTTTGCACATCACATAAGAACTGCTAGCAACATGGAAAACAATAATTACAACCACAATACTTAGGAAAACACTGTTTTCTCAGACTAAATTGTGAGATCTTTGTTTTGCATTCTATTCTGATTTCTTAAAGAACCCCAAACATTCCTAAGGATTGCCTTGTACCACACCAACACCAGGAAAGGCTGACAGTGTTATTATGACTATATAAACTCATTTTTCTACCTACAAAATAAGCAAATAAAGTAGAAATTTGCATTATAACATTAATTTAAGTAAACTTGAATAAAATTAACATTAATAAAGTTCATATTGAAATCAGGGTTTTACCCATTATAAAATTAAAACTCTAAGGCCTAGATTTGGAGTTCGGCGGTAAAAGGGCTGTTAACGCTCCGCGGGCTTTTTTCTGGCCGCACCATAAAATTAACTCTGGTATCGAGAGTTCAAACAAATGCTGTGTTAGGCTCCAAAAAAGGAGCGTAGAGCATTTGTACCGCAAATGCAACTCTCGATACCAGAGTTGCTTACGGACGCGGCCGGCCTCCAAAACGTGCTCGTGCACGATTCTCCCATAGGAAACAATGGGACTGTTTGAGCTGAAAAAAAACCTAACACCTGCAAAAAAGCAGCGTTCAGCTCCTAACGCAGCCCCATTGTTTCCTATGGGGGAACACTTCCTACGTCTGCACCTAACACTCTAACATGTACCCCGAGTCTAAACACCCCTACCCTTACACTTATTAACCCCTAATCTGCCGCCCCCGCTATCGCTGACCCCTGCATATTTTTTTTAACCCCTAATCTGCCGCTCCGTAAACCGCCGCCACCTACGTTATCCCTATGTACCCCTAAT